>NC_141604.1:43127743-43380243 GCF_047967505.1 Dipteris shenzhenensis
GCCCCCCTCTCAACTCTCCCCCCCCTCCTTGGCGACCCCCCCAACACTCCCTCCCTTTCCCCCAGGCTGGCGACCGCGGTCGCCAGCCCCCCCCCCTCCTCTCAACCCGTCCCACCCCCTTGCCCCCCTCTCAACCCTCCCCCCCCTCCTTGGTGACCGTCCCCCCCCCCCTCCTTCCCGATCCCGTCGAGCCCTCCCCCCTTTCCCACCCACCCTTCCCCAGGCTGGCGGCCGCGGCCGCTAGCCCCCTCCCCTCCTCTCAACCCCTCTCACCCCCTCTCCCACCCCCTCCCCCCCTCCCCGGGCTGGCGGCCGCGGCCACCAGCCCCTCCCACCCTTCTCAACCCCTCCCACCACCCCCCACCCACCCCCCTCCCCACCCCCGAGCTGGCGGCTGTGGCCGCCAGCTCTCCCCCCCCCCTATCAGTCCCTCCCACCCCCTTTCCTCCCACCCAACCCCCTCCCCAAGCTAGCGGCCGCGGCCGCCAGCCCCCCCCCTCCTCTCACCCCCTTTCCTCCCACCCTTCCCCCTCCCCCTCTCAGCGCTCCCCCTTCCCCACCCCCCCCTTCGCGACCCCAGCCCCTCCCACCCCCTTTCCTCCCACCCAACCCCCTCCTCGAGCTGGCAGTCGCGGCCGCCAGCCCCCCCCCCCCTCTTCACACTCCCCCCCTTCGCGACCCCCCAGCCCTCCCCCTCCCTCTTCCCCACACCCCCCCTTCACCCGGGCTGGCGGCCGCGGCCGCCAGCCCCCCCCCCCCTTCTCAACCCCTCCCACCACCCCCCACACACCCCCCTCCCCGCCCCCGAGCTGGCGGCCGCGGCCGCTAGCTCTCCCCCCCCCTCTCAGTCCCTCCCACCCCCTTTCCTCCCACCCAACCCCCTCCCCGGGCTCGCGGCCGCCAGCCCCCCCCCCCTCTGTAACGGGTGGCCCGTTGACAAGGGACTGAACCTCAGTCCATCCCTCCTTTATCATTCCCTCCGGACTCGACATCGGCATCAAGGAAGAGGTCCTTGCCCTCTTATGGGTCAAAGGGAGAGCCACCCATTGACATCCTTCCACCTAACCTAGGGGAGCAGCCCATGGTAAGGTTGGACTCCCCAACTATGGCTAGAAGGATCAATTCAAACGGGCATTTGAATTGATTGGCCCTTCTAGGTGACTGTTGGAGAGGAGGTACCATGGAGGAGAAAAGCCTTAATGGCAGCTGGACGTTGGAGCCAAGGAGGACAGACTCCCTCCAAAATACAAAATACAAACACACACACACGCGGGATTCAGCAGAGGCTGGAGAGCAGAATACTCAGAGAGAAAGCAGCAGACTGAGAGAGAACTCAGAGAGCTCAGACCAGAATGGTGAGCAGGCCAGAGCTGGGAGAGATTCTGCAGAGCTGAGAGCTCTTGTAATCCTGAGGGAGAGAGTGTGAGCTTTTGCTTCTGATCAATGTAATCGGTCCTGTGGCGTTTTGACCACAGGGCCTCCTTCCTTTTGAAGACCATAATATACGATTTTGGTGTTATGGAAATAAAGGCTTCGGTGGTTGCATTGTTCGTTCCCCCCTCCCCTCCGATGAGTTTGTGGACTGTAGGTGACGAACGAGGCTATCCTTTGAGCCAGGGCTCCCCCTTGGCTTGAGGAAGGAGCCCACGAAAGGGCAGACCGATCGGAAGTCGGTGGAGGTCGTGGTGAAGGTCGCCATGCTCTTATGAAGGAGGTCGTCATCGATGCAGAAGGCCGTGTGTGAAGCATAGAGGATCATTCGGTCCCAGAACTCGTGGAGGCCTGGAGACCTTCCCGAATATCCCCCTGACGAAGTGGCAGGTCGTTCGAGCCTCGGACCGTAAGGAACGGGTCGACTGAGCCCTCCTCTCCCACCGACGGAAGCGGACGGAACTGCAGTTCCGTCGCGCTTCGGACGGGGAGGCTCACCCTGGAGGTTCTAAGGCACCTTCTCAGAAGGCCTTTGGTACAACGGAGCGCTGCCTTGACACGATCATCGAGCCGGAGTGGTGATACCAACAAGGCCACAAAGTGTGCACGCGAACTCGCCGGAGTTCAGGAGGTCTTGACGGACGTTTGTGACGGAACCCGACGGAGGGTGACGGACAAGCCGAGAAAGGATATCCCGCTCGTTTGCAAGCTCCATAGCCGGTACCCTCGCGGCCGTAGGAGCTCCAGGACCCAGAGAAGAGGTGCGACGAGCCTAGTCGACGACTCGACGTGTGCATGGTGGAGACGACGGGTCGCCATAGCCCAGAAGCGAGAGCTTCTATATAAGGAGGTGGTACGCCTTATATTTCAGGAAAGGCCACGGCCCGGGCGGCTAGCCGGGTCGTGAAGGGTTTTTGCTTATAGCCTGGAGGTGCATGGTTCGAATCCGGTGGCGGGGCGGCAGTCGTTCGCGAGCCGACGAGGGGGCCGACCTCCTTTTGCCCTTCGTTCGAGGATAGCTTATAGCTAAGGTGGTCCGCTTGGTTACACCAACCAAGAGGTCGGCGGATTGGTTAGCGTGGCGATTCCTCGACAGACTGGTCGTGGGTTCGAGTCCTCCGATCGACTGTGTGAAGAAGGAGCCTTTTTAGAGCGCGTGAAGGTGGGGAGTCAAGCTATAACCTAGTGGGAGCAAAGTATAGTCAATACCGACGACTTGCTCCCTTGGTTAGCTCAACTTAGAGCTCTGCGCTTGGTTCCTCCAGGTCCTGTGTTCGAATCCCGGCGGCTGGCCATACTTTTTTGGCGGTTCGGCCAACTTTGGCGGCATGGCTAAAACTGTTTGGCGGTTCTACTAAACTTAGCTGGGGCTAAGTTTAGCTAGTCCCAACTAGCCAGAAAAGAGGTTTTTGAGATCTGATTTCACAGGTGTCTTCCCACTCTCGTGTTGAGTTTCTGGAGCGAAGCTCGGGTGATAGTTTTGCTGCACGGCAGTTCGGCCACAGATTTGGGAAAGGGAGTACCTTCAGGACGGAAGCTCTCGGGGAGAGATCCAGACTCTTATTTTGAGCATCTGAAGGGCTCCAGCATCTTTGTGAAGGTGAAGGACATCTAGTCCAGCAGGGGTTCCAGCCAGTGAGTCGGTGGCCACTCCGAGAGGTCAAGTGTGGTACTTCGGGGATCCCGGTAGGGGACCAAACCGGGGAGCAAAGGAAAAGTGAAAAAGTGAAAAGTTTGGAGAGAACTTTGCCCCCGCGTGACAGTGGTATCAGAGCTGAAGGACTGAGCGGAGTCAGTTCCACCTGAAGGTATCAGCTTGATAGGAGCGGACAGATTTTTCTCACAGACAGTTCAGCTCTTCTGGAGGTTAATTTCATGGATGATTCCAATGAAATAGATGGTGCTGAGCCCAGCAAAACCAGGAGCAGAACTAAAGGCAAGTTCCGTGAACACGAAGCGAGGCTTGAGGCCGTAGAGCATGCTTTAGCGGAGCTGCAGACCAGCCAGGGGCTGCTACAGCAGCAACTCTCGGAAGCCAAGATAGAGCTTGCCCATGTGATGAGCAAGCTGATCAAGGATGAAGGAGCTGCACCACTTGGGAAGCATCGGATCAAGCTCAAGGAGCCCGAACCATACACGGGCGCAAGGGAAGTCAAGGTATTGGAGAATTTTCTGTATGATATGCAACAGTACCTTTCCCTTGCCAAGATCACCGAACCCCAAGAGCAAGTGCTCCATGCCTCAACTTATCTGGTGGATGATGCCAAGCTTTGGTGGAGGAACTACAAAGAGGATGAGAGGATCCACCGCAACACCTACACGGTTTCTACGTGGGAGGAGCTCTCACAACGGCTGAGACTACAGTTTCTACCCTCCGACATCGAATGGAAGGCTCGGGATGCCTTGAACAGTCTCAAGCACACCGGAACATTGAGAGACTTCATCAAAGCTCACTCCTCTCTCATGTTGCAGATCAAGGAGATGAGTGAAGCCGATCGGCTGTACTACTTCATCAAAAGGCTGAAGCCTTGGGCGCATGATGAGCTCATGAGGGAGCATGTGAAGACAGTGGCGGAGGCCTACGAGGTAGCGGACCGCCTCACCGATTGGCAAGAGAAGCAACACGGTGGAGAGAGACAAGGCCAAGCCAAGCCAAGTGAACAAGGGGTTGCCCCTTCCGAGAAGAGGAAGTTCAAGAAGTTTGGCCCCAAGAAGAAGTACCGACCTATGGGAGAGAGCCCAGCGGAGCAGGTCAAAACGGAGGTTGCTGCAGCTCAGAAAGGGAAAAGTACAGCGGGTACTGTTCAGCCCAAGAGCAGCGTGGGGTCAGCCAAAGCGTCATCAAGCCATTCAGCTCCGAAAGGGAGTGGCTGTTACATCTGTACGGGAGCCCATTTTGCCAGGGACTGCCCTATGAGACAGTCACTTCAGACCATCCAAGAGGTTGAGGATGGACAGCCCACTCAAACTATGACACCCCTTCAGCTTCTAGGAGCTATGAATGAAGACAAGGTAGCATCCGGTCTACTGTTCATTACTGTGGCGGTAAATGGACGCTCTGTGAGAGCTATGGTGGACAGTGGAGCCAGCCACAACTTCATCACTCCCAAGAAAGCCAAGGAGATCGGGCTGAGAGCTGAGCTTTGTAAAGGCAAGGTCATGAAGACTGTGAACACTCCAGGGCAAGCGGTGGTCAAGGTGGCTAGAGGAGTGAGCATCCAAGCAGGGAGCTGCTCTCACAGGTCTGAGTTTTCCATAGTGGAGATGGACGACTTCGACATGGTGCTCGGACAAACATGGTTGAGGGCCAACAGGGTCCTCATCAACAGCCATGATGAGCAGCTCATCTTCTGCAAGGATGAGGGTTGGGAGGTGGTCAAAGCCTCGAAGCAAGTAGGAGGTACCTTGCCCCAACTCCTCTCAGCCATGCCATTGCAGGAAGCAGGGAGGAAAGGCAGTACAGTCTGCCTAGTGGCCTTGGAAGAGCATGAGCAGGTCTCAGTTCCATCTGTGGAACACGTGCTAAAGGGAGAACCAGGGCTACTGGAAAAGGGCACGGAGGTCCTACCAAAAGAGCATCCAAAGGAGAGTCTTCCTCAGCAGGAGGATGACCAGAAAGTGCAGGTATGCTCAGAAATAGACCCTCCAACCGAGGCATCTGACAGGTTGGAACAGCAAGTGAATGCGGGTATGGATGCCTATGTGAAGACTTGCCTCCGTGGTGGGCAAGCTGAATCTGATGAAGGTGACAGTGAGCTGCGAGCTCCTGCTGCATCAGTACCATCTTCTGCAGGGGGAGCAGCTCCAGTAGGAGAAGCCATCCACAAGGAGTGGAAGAAAAGGCTGAGATCTGCCCGGGAGCAGCTGGGTACAGATCAGGAAAAGGATCCAGATCAGGAGCAGCGGGATAGAGGTCCGGCCCTAGTGATGGATCAAGGAGATGGTGAAGTCCTCGAGAGCATCATGGCACACCGAGATAGGCCGAACCAGTTCGGGGCTAACCGGTTGTACCTATGTCACTGGAGGGAGCAGCCTTCAAGTGGAGACTCGTGGAGGACGGAACCTACTCTAAGGCGGTTCGTGGACATCGTGCGCGGCTACAATGAGTCACACCCCTTTCCAAAGAAGCGAGGGAGCCAGAGTAAGAGGGGGGGAATGTAACGGGTGGCCCGTTGACAAGGGACTGAACCTCAGTCCATCCCTCCTTTATCATTCCCTCCGGACTCGACATCGGCATCAAGGAAGAGGTCCTTGCCCTCTTATGGGTCAAAGGGAGAGCCACCCATTGACATCCTTCCACCTAACCTAGGGGAGCAGCCCATGGTAAGGTTGGACTCCCCAACTATGGCTAGAAGGATCAATTCAAACGGGCATTTGAATTGATTGGCCCTTCTAGGTGACTGTTGGAGAGGAGGTACCATGGAGGAGAAAAGCCTTAATGGCAGCTGGACGTTGGAGCCAAGGAGGACAGACTCCCTCCAAAATACAAAATACAAACACACACACACGCGGGATTCAGCAGAGGCTGGAGAGCAGAATACTCAGAGAGAAAGCAGCAGACTGAGAGAGAACTCAGAGAGCTCAGACCAGAATGGTGAGCAGGCCAGAGCTGGGAGAGATTCTGCAGAGCTGAGAGCTCTTGTAATCCTGAGGGAGAGAGTGTGAGCTTTTGCTTCTGATCAATGTAATCGGTCCTGTGGCGTTTTGACCACAGGGCCTCCTTCCTTTTGAAGACCATAATATACGATTTTGGTGTTATGGAAATAAAGGCTTCGGTGGTTGCATTGTTCGTTCCCCCCTCCCCTCCGATGAGTTTGTGGACTGTAGGTGACGAACGAGGCTATCCTTTGAGCCAGGGCTCCCCCTTGGCTTGAGGAAGGAGCCCACGAAAGGGCAGACCGATCGGAAGTCGGTGGAGGTCGTGGTGAAGGTCGCCATGCTCTTATGAAGGAGGTCGTCATCGATGCAGAAGGCCGTGTGTGAAGCATAGAGGATCATTCGGTCCCAGAACTCGTGGAGGCCTGGAGACCTTCCCGAATATCCCCCTGACGAAGTGGCAGGTCGTTCGAGCCTCGGACCGTAAGGAACGGGTCGACTGAGCCCTCCTCTCCCACCGACGGAAGCGGACGGAACTGCAGTTCCGTCGCGCTTCGGACGGGGAGGCTCACCCTGGAGGTTCTAAGGCACCTTCTCAGAAGGCCTTTGGTACAACGGAGCGCTGCCTTGACACGATCATCGAGCCGGAGTGGTGATACCAACAAGGCCACAAAGTGTGCACGCGAACTCGCCGGAGTTCAGGAGGTCTTGACGGACGTTTGTGACGGAACCCGACGGAGGGTGACGGACAAGCCGAGAAAGGATATCCCGCTCGTTTGCAAGCTCCATAGCCGGTACCCTCGCGGCCGTAGGAGCTCCAGGACCCAGAGAAGAGGTGCGACGAGCCTAGTCGACGACTCGACGTGTGCATGGTGGAGACGACGGGTCGCCATAGCCCAGAAGCGAGAGCTTCTATATAAGGAGGTGGTACGCCTTATATTTCAGGAAAGGCCACGGCCCGGGCGGCTAGCCGGGTCGTGAAGGGTTTTTGCTTATAGCCTGGAGGTGCATGGTTCGAATCCGGTGGCGGGGCGGCAGTCGTTCGCGAGCCGACGAGGGGGCCGACCTCCTTTTGCCCTTCGTTCGAGGATAGCTTATAGCTAAGGTGGTCCGCTTGGTTACACCAACCAAGAGGTCGGCGGATTGGTTAGCGTGGCGATTCCTCGACAGACTGGTCGTGGGTTCGAGTCCTCCGATCGACTGTGTGAAGAAGGAGCCTTTTTAGAGCGCGTGAAGGTGGGGAGTCAAGCTATAACCTAGTGGGAGCAAAGTATAGTCAATACCGACGACTTGCTCCCTTGGTTAGCTCAACTTAGAGCTCTGCGCTTGGTTCCTCCAGGTCCTGTGTTCGAATCCCGGCGGCTGGCCATACTTTTTTGGCGGTTCGGCCAACTTTGGCGGCATGGCTAAAACTGTTTGGCGGTTCTACTAAACTTAGCTGGGGCTAAGTTTAGCTAGTCCCAACTAGCCAGAAAAGAGGTTTTTGAGATCTGATTTCACAGGTGTCTTCCCACTCTCGTGTTGAGTTTCTGGAGCGAAGCTCGGGTGATAGTTTTGCTGCACGGCAGTTCGGCCACAGATTTGGGAAAGGGAGTACCTTCAGGACGGAAGCTCTCGGGGAGAGATCCAGACTCTTATTTTGAGCATCTGAAGGGCTCCAGCATCTTTGTGAAGGTGAAGGACATCTAGTCCAGCAGGGGTTCCAGCCAGTGAGTCGGTGGCCACTCCGAGAGGTCAAGTGTGGTACTTCGGGGATCCCGGTAGGGGACCAAACCGGGGAGCAAAGGAAAAGTGAAAAAGTGAAAAGTTTGGAGAGAACTTTGCCCCCGCGTGACACCCTCTCACCCCCTTTCCTCCCACCCAACCCCTCCCCGGGCTGGCGGCCGCGGCCGCCAGCCCCCCCCTCTTCACCCTCCCCCCCCCTTCGCTACCCACCAGCCCCCCCCCCCTCTTCACCCTCCCCCCCCTTCGCAACCCCTCCCCGGGCTGGCGGCCGCGGCCGCCAGCCCCCCCCCTCTTCACCCTCCCCCCCCTTCCCCCGGGCTGCGGCCACGGCCGCCAGCCCCCCCCCTCAGCCGCTCCCCGCCCCCCCTCTCAGCCGCCCCCTCTCAGCCGCTCCCCCCCCCCTCAGCCGCCCTCCCCGCCCCCCCTCTCAGCCGCTCCCACCCAACCCCCTCCCCGCCCCCGAGCCCCCCCCTCCCCGGGCTGGTGGCTGCGGCTGCCAGCCCCCCCCTCTTCACCCTCCCCCCCCTTCGCTACCCAGCTCTCCCCCTCCCTCTTCCCCACACCCCCCCTTCCCCCAGGCTGGCGGCCGCGGCCGCCAGCCCCCCCCCTCAGCCGCTCCCCGCCCCCCCTCTCAGCCGCTCCCACCCAACCCCCTCCCCGCCCCCTCTCAGCCGCTCCCCCCCCCCTCAGCCGCCCTCCCCGCCCCCCCTCTCAGCCGCTCCCACCCAACCCCCTCCCCGCCCCCGAGCTGGCGGCCGCGGCTGCCAGCCCCCCTCCCACCCCCTTAGCTCCTCCTACCCCTCTCACCCCTCCCACCCAACCCCCTCCTCGCTCCCGAGCTGGCGGCGCGGCCGCCAGCCCCCCCTCCCACCCGCTTCCCTCCCAGCTCTCCCTCCCACCCGCCGCGCCAGCCTCCCCTCCCACCCCCTTCCCTCCCACCCACCTCCCTCTTTGCCCCGAGCTGGCGGCTACTGCCACCAGCCCCCTTCCTCCCTTCCTCCTCCCTCCCCTCCCTCCTCTTCTTCTCCTCCCCTGAACCTTTCTCTCTCTAGTTCCTCTCTCTTCAAATTTTAAAAAAGAAACTAGAAAAAAAAGTTTGCAAGTACCTGGAAAAAGTTTGTAAGTTTGCTCTTTCTTGCTTTCTTGCTCTTCCTTCCTTGCTCTCTTGATCGTCCTTGCTTTCTTGCTTTCTTGCTTCAGTGAATGAAATGAGGGGAGAATGAATGAAGAAGGAAGACTATATATAAGAAAAATTAGGTTTTCCTCCTCCTCTCCTATTGGCTTTCCATTCCTCCCCTCTCTTCTATTGGCTTTTCATTTATCTCCTCTCCCATTGGCTCCCATTACTCCCCCTCTCCTATTGAACCCCCATCCCTCATCCATTAGCCCTCCTCCCATCCATCCATTTCTTCTTCCTCCCCATTGCCACCACTCCCATCCCACATTTCCACCACGTCCCATACTCCTCCCATTTCCCAAAATCCCATATTTCCCCATCTCACCCTCCTCTTTTTCATCCCCTATTAACTTCCTCACTCATTTCACTCCCTTATTAGCCTACTCCCCTATTACCTTCCCCTCTCCCATTCCATTCTTCCCTCCCCACTCTCACTTCCACTTCCCATTACTCACTTGCCATTTAAAAACTATTAATATATTATTATACTATTTTTTATACTTATTATCATACACCCTTATTACTTCCCTATCCTATTCCACTCCTCCCTCCTCATTCCCACTTCCACTTCCCATTACTCACTTGCTATACACATTTGCAAACTATTAATATATTATTACATGATTTTTTATACTATTTGTAAACTTACATATGGGCAAAATCACAGGTGTCAAAGCGATCCTATTGTGGTCATACAACAACTGTGCTTTTATTCAAGGGCATATTTATCCTCATCAACAAGCTTATTTACTCAAGGTATGAAGTGCATAATTTGTGCACTAGGTGTTTACTTTGTGTCAAAATTGTTTGCCACACACACACACATATACATATACCGAGAATTTTCTAATATTATCGCATCTACATTTCTCCAATGGGCACAAAACTTTGTACACTCCTCAACCTAGGTCGTATTGACTTGCATACAAAGTGGTGCACCCATCTCATAAGTACTTGTTCGGATAACACACCTCCTATGTATTTTATGACGATTGTGCATAACACTAGCAACAAAATGGTGTATCATGTGAGACAGACTATGCAAAGCATATCCAATGGACACAAGACTATACACGTTCCTCAACCTAGGCAGTATTGACTTGTGTGCAAAGTGGCATCCCCATCCGATAAGTACTTGTTTGAAAAATACACCTACGATCGTGTTTTTTGACGATTGTGCATGACACTAAGGCAACAACGGTGTTTTATGCTTGATCGACAATGCAAAGCATATCCGATGGGCACAATACTTTGCACACACCTTCAACTAGGTAGAATCGACTTACTTGCAAAGTGGCACGCCCATCTCATAAGTGCTTGATCCTATAACATACCTAGCAGCGTGTTTTTTTACGGATGTGCATGGCACTAAGGCAAAAATGGTATTTAATGCTCGATCGACCATGCAAAGCATATCCGATGGGCACAATACTTTGCACACACCTTTAACTAGGTGGAATTGACTTACATGCAAAGTGGCACGCCCATCCCATAAGTGCTTGATTGGATAACATACCTATCAGCGTGTTTTTTTACGGATGTGCATGACACTAGAGCAAAAATAGTATTTAATGGTCGATCGACCATGCAAAGCATATCCGATCGGCACAATACTTTGCACACACCTTCAACTAGGTGGAATTGACTTACATGAAAAGTGGCACGCCCATCGCATAAGTGCTTGATCAGATAACACACGTAGAAGTGTGTTTTTTTACGGATGTGCATGGCACTAAGGCAAAAATGGTATTTAATGCTCGATCGACCATGCAAAGCATATCCGATTGGCACGATACTTTGCACACACCTTCAACTAGGTGGAATTGACTTACATGCAAAGTGGCATTCCCATCGCATAAGTGCTTGATCGGATAACACACCTAGCAGCGTGTTTTTTTACGGATGTGCATGGCACTAAGGCAAAAATGGTATTTAATGCTCGATCGACCATGCAAAGCATATCCGATGGGTATAATACTTTTCCTATACCTCAACTTAGGTCGTATTAAAATGTTGTCAAAGAGGCACACCCATCCGATAAGTACTTGGTCATATAACATACCTAAGGGCGTGTTTTTTGCGGATGTGCATACCACTAGGGAAAAAACGGTGTATAATGCGTGATCGACCATGCAAATCATATCCGATGGTGACAATACTTTGCACACACCTCAACCTAGTTGAAACAGACTTGCGTGCAAACTAGAGCCCCCATCCGATAAGTACTAGTTTGAATAACACATCTAGGACTGCGTTTTTTGACGAATGTGCATGACACTAAGACAAAAACGGTGTTTTATGCTTGATCGACAATACAAAGCATATCCGATGGGCACAATACTTTGCACACACCTTCAACTAGGTAGAATCAACTTACATGCAAATGGGAACGCCCATCCCATAAGTGCTTGATTGGATAACATACCTAGCAGCGTGTTTTTTGACGGATGTGCATGACACTAGAGTAAAAATAGTATTTAATGCTCGATTGACCATGCAAAGGATATCTGATGGGCACAATACTTTGCACACACTTTCAACTAGGTGGAATTGACTTACATGCAAAGTGACATTCCCATCGCATAAGTGCTTGATCGGATAACACACCTAGGAGCGTGTTTTTTTACGGATGTGCATGGCACTAAGGCAAAAATGGTATTTAATGCTCGATCAACCATGCAAAGCATATCCGATGGGCATAATACTTTTCTCATACCTCAAACTAGGTGGTATTAAAATGTTGTCAAAGAGGCACACCCATCCGATAAGTACTTGGTCAGATAACATACCTAAGGGCGTGTTTTTTTGCGGATGTGCATACCACTAGGAAAAAAACGGTATATAATGCGTGATCAACCATGCAAATCATATCCGATGGTGACAATACTTTGCACACACCTCAACCTAGTGGAAACGGACTTGCGTGCAAACTGGAGCCCCCATCCGATAAGTACTAGTTTGAATAATACACCTAGGACCGTGTTTTTTCATGGTTGTGCATGACACCAAGGCAAAAACGGTGTTTTATGCTTGATCGACAATGCAAAGCATATCCGATGGGCACAATACTTTGCACACACCTTCAACTAGGTGGAATCGACTTACATGCAAAGTGGCACGCCCATCCCATAAGTTCTTGATCGGATAACATACCTAGCAGCGTGTTTTTTGACGGATGTGCATGACACTAAAGCAAAAATAGTATTTAATGCTCGATCGACCATGCAAAGCATATCCGATGGGAACAAAACTTTTAGTACGCCTCAACCTAGGTGGTATTGAAATGTTCGCAATGAGGCACACCCATCCGATAAGTAATTGGTCAGATAACACACCTAGCAGCGTGTTTTTTTACGGATGTGCATGGCACTAAGGCAAAAATGGTATTTAATGCTCGATCCACCATGCAAAGCATATCCGATGGGCATGATACTTTGCACACACCTTCAACTAGGTGGAATAGACTTATATGCAAAGCAGCACGTGCATCCCATAAGTTCTTGATTGGATTACATACCTAGCAGCGTGTTTTTTGACGGATGTGTATGACACTAGAGCAAAAATAGTATTTAATGATTGATCGACCATGCAAAGCATATCCGATGGGCACAAAACTTTTTGTACGCCTTAACCTAGGTGGTATTGAAATGTTCTCAATGAGGCACACCCATTCGATAAGTACTTGGTCAGATAACACACCTAATAGCGTGTTTTTTTGCGGATGTGCATATCATTAGGAAAAAAATGGTGTATAATGCGTGATCGACCATGCAAATCATATCCGATGGTGACAATACTTTGCACGCACCTCAATGTAGTTAAAACGGACTTGCGTGCAAAGTGGAGCCCCCATCTGATAAGTACTTATTTGAATAACACACCTATGGCAGTGTTTTTATATGGTTGTGCATGACACTAAGGCAAAAACGGTGTGTTATGCTTGATCGACAATGCAAAGCATATCCGATGGGCACAATACTTTGCACACACCTTCAACTAGGTGGAATTGACTTACATGAAAAGTGGCACACCGATCGCATAAGTGCTTGTTTAGATAACACACCTAGCAGCGTGTTTTTTTACGGATGTGCATGGCACCAAGGCAAAAATGGTATTTAATGCTCGATCGACCATGCAAAGCATATCCGATGGGCACGATACTTTGCACACACCTTCAACCTTGTGGAATAGACTTACATGCAAAGTGGAACGCCCATCCCATAAGTGCTTGATCGGATAACATACCTAGCAGCGTGTTTTTTGACGGATGTGCATGACACTAGAGTAAAAAAAGTATTTAATGCTCGATCGACCATGCAAATGATATCCGATGGGCACAAAACTTTTTGTATGCCTCAACCTAGGTGGTATTGAAATGTTCTCAATGAGGCACACCCATCCGATAAGTACTTGGTCAAATAACACACCTAATGGCGTGTTTTTTTGCGGATGTGCATATCATTAGGAAAAAAATGGTGTATAATGCGTGATCGACCATGCAAATCATATCCGATGGTGACAATACGTTGCATGCACCTCAACGTAGTTGAAACAAACTTGCGTGCAAAGTGGATCCCCCATCTGATAAGTACTTATTTGAATAACACACCTATGGCCGTGTTTTTATATGGTTGTGCATGACACTAAGGTAGAAACGGTGTG
Organism: Dipteris shenzhenensis; assembly: GCF_047967505.1. Lineage (NCBI taxonomy): Eukaryota > Viridiplantae > Streptophyta > Polypodiopsida > Gleicheniales > Dipteridaceae > Dipteris > Dipteris shenzhenensis. Next base: position 43,141,335 of record NC_141604.1, read on the forward strand.
TTATGCTTGATCGACAATGCAAAGCATATCCAATGAACACAATACTTTGCACACACCTTCAAATAGGTGTAATTGACTTACATGCAAAGTGGCACGCCCATCGCATAAGTGCTTGATCAGATAACACACCTAGCAGCGTGTTTTTTTACGGATGTGCATGGCACTAAGGCAAAAATGGTATTTAATGCTCGATCAACCATGCAAAGCATATCGGATGGGCACGATACTTTGCACACACCTTCAACTAGGTGTAATTAACTTACATGCAAAGTGGCATTCCCATCGCATAAGTTCTTGATCGGATAACACACCTAGCAGCGTGTTTTTTTACGGATGTGCATGGCACTAAGGAAAACATGGTATTTAATGCTCGATTGACCATGCAAAGCATATCCGATGGGCATAATACTTTTCTTATACCTCAACCTAGGTGGTATTAAAATGTTGTCAAAGAGGTACACCCATTCGATAAGTACTTGGTCAGATAACATACCTAAGGGCGTGTTTTTTTGCGGATGTGCATACCACTAGGGAAAAAACGGTGTATAATGCGTGATCGACCATGCAAATCATATCCGATGGTGACAATACTTTGCACACACATCAACCTAGTTGAAACAGACTTGCGTGCAAACTAGAGCCCCCATCCGATAAGTACTAGTTTGAATAACACATCTAGGACTGCGTTTTTTGACGAATGTGCATGACACTAAGACAAAAACGGTGTTTTATGCTTGATTGACAATGCAAAGCATATCCGATGGGCACAATACTTTGCACACACCTTCAACTAGGTAGAATCAACTTACATGCAAAGTGGCACGCCCATCCCATAAGTGCTTGATCATATAACATACCTAGCAGCGTGTTTTTTGACGGATGTGCATGACACTAGAGTAAAAATAGTATTTAATGCTTGATTGACCATGCAAAGGATATCCAATGGGCACAAAACTTTTTGTATGCCTCAAATTAGGTGGTATTGAAATGTTCTCAATGAGGCACACCCATCCGATAAGTACTTGGTCAGATAACACACCTAATGGCGTGTTTTTGTGCGAATGTGCATATCATTAGGGAAAAAATGGTGTATAATGTGTGATCGACCATGCAAATCATATCCGATGGTGACAATACTTTGCACGCACCTCAACGTAGTTAAAACGGACTTGCGTGAAAAGTGGAGCCCCCATCTGATAAGTACTTATTTGAATAACACACCTATGGCCGTGTTTTTATATGGTTGTGCATGACAGTAAGGCAGAAACAGTGTGTTATGCTTGATCGACAATGCAAAGCATATTGGATGAGCACAATACTTTGCACACACATTCAACTAGGTGGAATTGACTTACATGCAAAGTGGCATTCCCATCGCATAAGTACTTGATCGGATAACACACCTAGCAGCGTGTTTTTTTTTACGGATGTGCATGACAGGAGCAAAAATAGTATTTAATGCTCGATGGACCATGAAAAGCATATCCGATGGGCACAACACTTTTTGTACACCTCAACTAGGTGGAATTGACTTACATGCAAAGTGGCACCCGCATCCCATTAGTGCTTGATTGGATAACGTACCTAGTAGGCTCATGTTTTTTTATGAATGTGCATGACACTAGAGCGAAAATAGTATTTAATGCTTGATTGACCATGCAAAGGATAACTTGGCATGTCCATCTGATGAGTACTTGATCGGATAACTTCTCCCACTAATAAATTAAGTACTAATTAAAAATTATAATAAATAAGTAGATTATTAAAAAGAGACTAATATTTATGTAATTGTTGCCACTGCAGCTTGCTTGCGAAGGACTCTCACAAAGGAGATGGCTATAGATTTTGTTCCAGGGATGGATGTGATTTTATGTAGCAAAAGAGAAGTAGTTGCATTTACTACAATCCATGATAGTGATCCCAATTCACTTTGCCACTTTCGAAGACTTGGCGAAGATAAGGTGGCAGTTACTGTATCAAAGATTCTTAGCGCACATGTTGAGCTAAAGTATAAATGTGGAGATATGGAAACACTTGGAGATGTTATGCCCTACAATACATCCAAAAAATCATTTATAGCATGGGACAAAGATGAGACTTATGCAACAGACATTATCAAGAATACAAAGTGCACCACCTTGGATTTTACTATAGGGGACATTTTACAAATGAGATCATTTGCAAATAAGATTGTAGCAGAAGGTGAAGTATTGGGATTTGAACAAGTGGAGCAATGGTCATTTGCGCAGATGAGGATTCTAAAAGTCACTGATGATGGTATGGTTGATAACATAACATCCTTATGTGATCCCTACTATGAGGTAGGCAAGAATATGAGATGGAGCATGCAATTTTTAAACATGAGAAAGAGGCACGTGGTTTTCAATGATAAAGACAACGTATACTACAATATCAAAGGACCTAAAAAGCGTGCCCATGTGCCAGGCTCTATCACTTCAAATGTGGATGATTTCAATATACTCAATTATAGAAGTGACATCTTATTTGGAGTGGATGAGTTCATTGGTTCCAAGAAACAAAATGATTTTAGAAGCGAAGCCTTATCTGGGGTGGATGAATTCTTGCACAGTGAGAAGGGCAAAGGTTTCAATAGCGATGTCTTATCAAGTGTGGATGAGTTCATGCATATTAACAAACCTGGTGTCAATCAAGGTTGTGGATTTGTGAAAGCCATGCAAGATGTCCCAATGAGTGATGTTCTCTCAGGAGTGGAAGAGTTTCAAGGTTCTCAATACTCTCGTAGAATATTGAATTCATTGAATGGTCCTAAGAGTATGTTAAAAACGAGGATGAGATCAATAGAGGATTATTCAGTATTTAACTTTGATTGTGATATGAACAAGGATGCAACGACCAATCATGGATGCTTGGTTACAAACAAATGTGAGGAGAAGAAGTGCATAAATACAGATAACAATGTGCACGAGGAACGAAAACGGTCATACATATGCATGAAGAGAAAGAGAATCCAGGCAGATCCACAAAAGCAACCAAAGAGGAAGAGAGTAATGAAGGAGGAGAACATGTTAAATGCATTGGGATATCTATGTTGCAAGCGAAGATGTATGCGCTTCATTGATCTTGCAGACATCAGGGAATGTAGAGGACACGTGTGGCAAAGAAGGGGAAGCGAAAGAAATGAATACCTTCTCACAAGTCTTTCTTGCTTTCTTCAGAATGGCTATAAAAGGCTAAGTTCAAGACAAAAGGTAAAACCTCTCGTAAATGGAAAAAGGATTTGCAATAAGGCATATCGCAATATTACTGGATTATCCCATGGTACATATTGGGATTTAGTCACCAAGGCAAAGGGCGGCAATAAATTTAGCATTCACAGTAATAGAGGAAGGTCCAAATCAAGAATCTCAACTGTCAGGGCAGCAGCAATTTTGCAAGACTTCATACATGAAAATGCTTTGCCTCAACCCCATATATCTACCAAACTCCCTAACGGTGACGCGATCACTGAAATGCACCTTCCAATGGGCTTGACAAAGCTCGAAGTATTTGACTCTATTGCAGAAAAGCAAAGGCAAAGAGGGGATGCCGTAGCTTCTTCTCATACTTTGTATACTCTTTGGAAGAAGAACTTTGGATATGTTAAAATCCCAAGGAGGCAAAAAATGTCAAAGTGCAATGTCTGTGATGATTTAAAGCGAGCGATTGAGAGTGCAACATGTCCAAATCAAAGGGAATTATACAAAAAAAACCGAAAATCTCATCATGACCTTATTCGACATTCCAGACAAAAATATGCATTTTGGAAGGAGCAAGCTATTTCGCATCCTGATGACTACATGTGCCTTATTGTAGATGGCATGGATCAGAATACAACAACATTGCCTCGTTTTGTTGCCACTCCACCTAAATTACAAGGAAAGCACTTTCTAAAGACACATCTATGTGGAGTGTTAGTGCATGGAATTAAGTTCTTTGCAGATATATGGATTGATTCCTTGCATCTACATGATAGCAATCAAGTTGTAACATCTATTATGAAGGCAATTCGCAATGTACATGCAGAAAAAGGTCGCCTGCCACCGACTCTGAGAATACAAGCTGATAATTGCTGTGGCGAGAAAATAAGAATGTACTCATGTTTGCATTCTGCTCCATGCTAGTTGCTCATCGAATCTTCAATGAGGTCGAATGTGGATTTTTGTATGTTGGGCATACACATGAGGATATCGATCAGGTTTTTAGCACAGTCTCAAGGGAGCTTAAATGCAAGGATGTGGAGACAATAGATGACTTGGTAAGAAGATGTGGCAGGCAAGTTGGTGGTCGTAAGGAAAGTACAGTATGTGAGAGGCTCGAAAGAATGTATGATTGGAAGAGCTTCATTCTACCTTTCATACAAACGGGTGGTGATGCATTGACAGGTCATACCAATCCACACTACTTTCGTTTTTTTTTTAAAGATGAAAAACCCGTAATGCAATGGCAACAGTATTCTCATGATACAAAATGGGAACCTGAAGAACCTTACAGTCTCTTAACTTCAATTCCTAGCAAGGAAAGGTATCCAACATGGGCTCCTATACAAGAATTTAATGAGAGGTCTAATTGTGAAATAGATGGATTAAAAGCATTTATTGCATACAAAGAGGAAATGCTCCGGAGATATCCTGATTCGAAGCCTACTTGGAGAGAACACACTACCACTGTAATTAACAAGACACGAAATTTAATAAAGAACCTTGAGAGAATGCGAGGCTCAAAGGATGTCAAGGAAGAATGCAATATGTTTTGGCCAAATGTTCATAATGTTTTGCGCCCAGCTCCAGTCTTTGAAAATGAATTTGTATCATTACTCCCACGTCCATATTGTGGACCGAAGAAGAGAGAGTTTATGCCACAAGTAGATATAGAGGTCGATTGTTTTGTTGTGGTTCGGCCATCGGATGATGATATGAGAATGTGAAGTTTTGGGTTGCAAAAGTAGTTGATGTGGAAAGAGATGACCAAGGGAGAGCTACAACATTTACAGTGGTATGGTATGAGCCAAAGGGCAGGAAGGAGAATATGGATAACAACACATTATATACTAATTGTATAATGAAGGAGTGGGTCCCAAATGATGAAGCAGTCTCTCAAGTTTCGATGGAGACAATCATAGTGTCTTGGCATTCAAGGGCAAAGAAATCAAAGAAGCAGATGGGATATGAGGTAGAAGGAAAAATAAAAATACCACAGCAAACTATTTTGCATATACACGAATTTTTAAGGATGCTCGCCATGGAGGAAGTAGAAGGAGACAGCACAAATGAAGAATGTCCATGATTAAAGCTTTGTATTGAAGTCCATTGAAGGATTTTATTTGGGTACTAGGCAAGGAGCCAATCCAAGACAATTATAATCAGAGTCATCACCTCGTATGTCAAATGAGAGTCAAAATATGCACTGGATGTCACCCAAGGGTCAAGGCTTGCCAAGACAATAGGGAGTTAATGCAGATGGCACCTGGCAAGGGACTATCACATTGAGCAATAAGACAATGGGGAGTCAATGCACCCAAGGGGCAAGGCTTGGCAAGATAACTTGTGGGAGTTAATGCAGATGGCACCTGTATTTTGCACTAGATGTCACCCAAGGGTCAAGGCTTGGCAAGACAACAGGGAGTTAATGCAGATGGCACCTGGCAAGGGACTATCGCATTGAGCAATAAGACAATGGGGAGTCAATGCACCCAAGGGGCAAGGCTTGGCAAGACAAGCCTAGGTCAAATTATGCAGATGGCAACTGGCAAGGGACTGTCGTGACATTGAGCAATAAGACAATGGGGTGTCAAATTATGCAGATGGCACGAATTGAGGCTCTTTAAGAGCAACAATTTAAATTGTAAACATATGTTCAATCTATATCATTTTGGATATAAAGACTCTAGCTAAGAGCAACGTCTCTCAATGCAATCATATACATAAAGCTACAATTGCTATTATCCCTCTTTGGTCTTATGGCATCATGTCTTCTTTCTATTTATTAAAAGTTTTGTTAAATTTTGTGCATATTGCCGAGTGACAATGTTATTTTCATGAAATATTTAAGTCTCCTTTCATGGATTTATAAATTTATCACGTCAACGAAAAACGTCAAGGAAAAATATTAAAAATAATTAAATTAACAAATAACTTAGATATAGCTAGAATTTCTAATATAGGATTATTTCAAATTCTTGCATGTTGGTGCAAAAGTATAGATTGAAAAAACAATATTTGTATGTGAATATGATAGAGCCACAAAGTGAACTTTTGATTTGGGAAGGAAAAACGTCAAGGAGAAATATTAAAAATAATTAAATTAACAAATAACTTAGATATAGCTAGAATTTCTAATATAGGATTATTTCAAATTCTTGCATGTTGGTGCAAAAGTATAGATTGAAAAAACAATATTTTTATGTGAATATGACAGTGCCACAAAGTGAACTTTTGATTTGGGAAGAAACTTTTTAGAAAGTAAAATTTTGATTTGGAAAGGATATTTTCATAAAGTAAAGTTTTCATTTGGGAAGGATTTTTGGGCTTCATCCAAAAACAACACAAAAAGTCCAAAATTAATGAAATAGGTGTTAATATACTTGTTATTGTCTAATATGTGAAGTTGAGACCGTCAGGCTAAACCATCCCGATGGTTGAAATTGTGACAGTGTCCCAAACCATCCCAGTGGTTGAAATTGTGACTGTTCTAAACGTGTCCTAAACCAGCCCGGTGGTTGATTGTCTTAAACGTGTCCTAGACCATCCCAATGATTGAAATTGTGACTATCCTAAACCATCATGGTGGTTGAAAATTGTTTTGCTTCATTATATACTTTAATTAGACTGTGTTTTGTATTCTTTTAGTAGTAGCAAAAAGGGGGCTCATTGTTCTATTGTTCCTGCATGTTGGGTCAGCAGACGGAGTTGTATCTCAAGTTTATGGATTAGAATCCAGACATTTTAATTGGGCAGAGGAGCTTTAAGCATTGTAAGCCTTGGTACGTCAGGAAACTCAAAGACAGAAATGTTTGTTGTTGCAAAACACACATAGACTTTGACTTGGCCTGGCAAGCTATGAATGAATTGAGATTTGGTCGTGTTGGAGCATTGTTCCATGGGGATCGATGCCCATGCCTCCCCAATGAATGTGTAGTCTGTATGCCACTTGGATCCTCATCATGCAAGGGAGGGCAGATTTTGTAGCCTAAGGTCTCTGTGGGAGCCAGTGGTTTGTCCAAAGGAAGACCGTGAGTGAAGGATTGAATGCATTCACGGCACATGCAAGCATTGTAGTTTGATGTTGAAGAAGAAGACATGCAATGTTTGTCCAAATGAAATGAGGGAAGACAACCATGTTGCTCTAAAATGGAGGAGATTTGCAAATGTCAATGTTGAAGGATCCAATAAAAAGAGATGGCTACTGTCATATAAGAGCACCCAGCCAAGGGAGCTTGTAGGTCACGTGGTTCAATCCATCCCAAAATATGTGCTTCCTAATTTCACGGCCAACTGGCAGGATAAGTAGTTCAGGATGAGCCTTGCCAATTTTCCCAGTGACACTATTGTATTTGTCATAGATTTTACAAAACGTTATTATTTTCAAGTACAAGATGACTCTAAAAAGTGCTCACTGGTACAACAAGCAGAACAATTCTTGTGCATATCATGTATAGTCATTTGCTTGGTTCTTCCATGCCTGATGCTAATCTTCTTGCTGACTCATAGGATTCCAGGTCAGTGCAATGCATGTACCATTTCTACATTTCAGATGATAGGGAACATGACACCCTATTTGTGCAACATGCTTTTCTAATGCATTGGGAATGGTTGAGAAAGAAAAATCCCCATGCAAAAAATATAAAATAAAATTGGGTGTGGTCAGATGGTGCTGCCTCTCAATTTAAATTAGCACATGGATTCTACTTCGTCTCAAGGTTCAAATCCCTGACTGGTCTAGACATGATGTGTAATTTCTTTGGGTCTAGCCATGGCAAGGGTGAACATGATGGATGTGGTGTCTGTTAAAGAGACAACATGTGATCGCCACTAAGCCTAGTGTGAATAGATGAGCATAAGAACTATGGAGGCTCAAAGAACACTAAATAAGACATGAGAGGGAGATAGCAAATCTATATCTCTTGCAATGTGTGTTCTCAACAATACATGATAGGCTTCTTATATAGAGATATCCTTTAGAATAGTCAAACCATGTGGGATCCTCTCATCCACATCTCTCCTTGTGGATATCCTTAATCCACATCTCCACATCATGTAGTCCACATCCTAGGGTGGCTACTTTAATTCTTTCCTATACCATACCTTAGCCCTTTAATCTATGTGCTCATGGCACCATATCTCAACACCTCCCCTTGGTGCCATGATCCTTTGGCTACTGCAAGGTGGTCAGATGTGAGTTATATTCCATCACCTCCCCTTAGTGCATGCATTGCTACTTAAGGTGGTCAAGTGTGGTTTTTACATGTTAATACCTCCCTTGGGTGCTTTCATAGCTACTCTTAGGTGGCAGGCTTGATTTACAAAATATAGGCAAGGTTGGCAAGGGTTTTTGTTTCTCAATACATTCCATTGATGTCACCATTTGGCTCATGGCTTGCTGACGATGCTGTGTAGTTGACCTGCTGGTTCTTCAATCTGCAATCTTCTTCCTTGTGTAGCTTCATGCATGATGCTTTGTTCTTCCATGTGCCTTGATGCTTTATGTGTGGACGCCATGCTTTGTGCTATGGTCATCTCATGCACTTGTGCTTTCGGCATGCTATTTGCGTTCATGCGTTGCTTTAGCATTTGTTGAAAAGGTCTTACCATGAGCTTTATTTTGCTTCAATGGTAGTGTCTAATTGCAAACAATGATTCTGACTTGGCAAACGCGTAGAGCTCAAAAAGACGATGACTTTTTCTTTTTGGAGCGTGTGCAAATTCTTCCTAGATTGCAAGTTACGTCTTGTCGAAGTTTCTGTGAAGAAGAGAGGGCCTTGATGATGTGGCACATGCATTCACATGGTGAATGTCAAAACTGTGCTTAGCAAGAGCTGTTGTGCTTAGGTGGCATTGTGCCACATGGCAATCATTTAACAAATCCTAAACTTAAACCTAGCCATGGTTTAGTGTGGTGAGTTAACTTTAACCATGATTTATTTGATCTGCCACGTGTCTTATCGAGGAAACCTTAGAGAAAAAGAAATGGAAGCTTCAAATTCTCTGCAGACGATGGTGATGCAAGCTCATTGGCGACGGACTGCTGGGATGGAGAGATCTTGGAGCAAAAATCCTTCAACGATTTCCATGCCTATGCTTCGCTGCTGCTGCTACAAATCTGGGCATTAGGCCATTCACACGTCTCGTAGATAGCATTGGCTACTTATGCGGAGATTGATGCTAGCGGTCGCCGGTAGAAGGTCATTGTTGATGGAGCCAGCTACTGCTATAGGAAGGCTAGTGCTGATGTGTGTGTGTGGCTATCAGGATGTTGCTGCCCGGAGGCCTAGTTGTTGGATCTGGACCTTGCTGATCAGAGTAGCACCCCTTGTACTTGTAACTTGAAATGGCGAGCCACAGTCACGAACATAAAGAAGTTGCAAAGCTATGGCATGGCCAGAAGGTAGAATAAGTAATCGAGGTGCCCTCGATTGAGGTCGTCTGCTAGCCAATCTTCATGCCCCAGACTTTGATTCCACTTGGATGACTCGTAATCCTGCGAGCTTTGGGCGGGCTGAGGCAATTCTTTAGCTGCAGTTTGAAGGCTGTCGCTACTGTGATGAGTAGACTACGCGTTTGGCAGAGGAGCTTGTCATGGGAGCCGCTTTGTGCTTTGTAGTTGTAATTGGCAGTGCCCGTAGCTTGTTGGCTCAACTGAGCATTAACTTGGATGCTGCAGTTGCATGAGCGGTCGCTCAGGTGGAGGTCACCTTTGCTGGCTACCTTTTGAATACAGTAGAGTCTTGTAGTCGAGGTTTGTAGAGTAGGGTAGGACTGAGAAGACCTTCTCTCTCACACACACAATGAAAGATTTCTCTCTCTTTCATATCTTTCTTTCTCACAAATCTCAAAGCTCTCAATGAACAGTACAAGAATCCACCATGAACTTGAACTATCTCATGGATACAATCTCACAAACTCTCCATAACATCAAGATAAGAGTGTATCACTCACTCTAAACTACCTAGGCTTGTGGGCAACCTATGCTCTGATGCCATGTTAAAGAGACAACATGCGATCGCCACTAAGCCTAGTGTGAATAGATGAGCATAAGAGCTATGAGGCTCAAAGAACACTAAATAAGACATGAGAGGGAGATAGCAAATCTATATCTCTTGCAATGTGTGTTCTCAACAATACATGATAGGCTTCTTATATAGAGAAAGCCTTTAGAATAGTCAAACCATGTGGGATCCTCTCATCCACATGGTTTGACTATTCTAAAGGCCATGAGCACATAGATTAACAGTGTCATTATTAAGCAAGCTCTATTGAAACACCAATTAGCATGCCCTTAAGAAAAGCTCAATGATGCCCATGATGTTGTAACATGGCTTATAGCCAACCTCTCCATAGGCATGTATTCAACATATAGTAAACAAAGCCTTAAGAATACTATATAGTACACATAGTGTTCCATGAAGTGGATGAAGTGCAAAGGAGAAGCCGACACAATTTCGAGAAAATTAAAGTTCATGGTATGCATAGCATATGGGGATTTTCCAACAACCAACTAATTAAAACGAGAAAACTTTCTTGTTTTTGCAGTGCGTGCATCATAGGGGATCATGGCGATTGTGAGGACATTGCAACTGTGAACACATGGGAGCTAGTTCAAGTTTTCCCTCTACGTTCAGATGGAGTGACAAACAATGGAGAGACAAATGACTCGTCACAATTTGGGGAGAGTTTTGATGACCTCACTAACTGTCTAGAAGAGGGGGATAACTTTGCAATTGTTGCAAATTCTGGGGAGAACGAGGAAGATGACCCATACTTTTTGTTACAATGCACAAAACCTAAGTACAAGGTTGAGGAAACATTTAAGGATAATTGGGGAACAACGTATGAGAAGTGGGATGTAGTCGAAGTTTTTTGGTACAAAAAAACATCCAAGAGAGGCTGCAATTACAAACTACTACATAAGAGTCCACAAACATGTGTGTACTCTCGTCTAGTAAGAGCTATGAAGTTCTAGATGCAACTTGTGCCACAATGAAAGAAGGGCAAGAGTGTCTTCAAATTGGATTTAGACACGCATGAGCACATCTTGGGGTGTCTTGGAGCAGTGGACGAGGACGACTAAGATAGTACTAAGAAAATGTATGTAGTCTTATTGCAAGGAAACAATATGTCCACTTGTCCTACAAAATGGAATTTGTATTTGAGATTGCTTCTTTTTTAGTATATCCCAAATAACCCCCAAGCTAGTTTTATTAAATTAATTTTGTAAATCCCAAATGGTAAATCCCATGCTTATTTTTAGTATATCCCAACAACCACCGCACTGGTTTTCCATAACGAATCCACACATCCTACAAATCTATTCATCTTGTAATAATAGAAGCAAACCACTACGTTGTTGGCTATTAATATCCTAGTGCAAACCAACCACCGTGCTGGCGATAACTTATCCTGCACTACTACCATGCTATCCCTACACTATTGCCATGCTATCCTAAAATTTGTCGCACAGTGCTATACTAAAACAGTGCCCTTTAGACTGTTTATCATTTCGTTAACCGTCAGATTTCATCCCATGCTTGCTTTTAGCATATCCCAACAACCACCGCGTTGGTTTCCTATAATGAATCCACACATCCTACAAATTCATTCATCTTGTAATAATAGAAGCAAACCACTGCATTGGTGATTGTTCATATCCTAGTGCAACCAACCACCACACTCGTGATAACTTATCCTGCACTACTGTCGTGCTATCCCTACACTATTGTCGTGCTATCCTAAAATTTGTTGCACAGTGCTAGTGCCCTTTAGATTGGTTATCGTTAATCGTCAGATTCCAACGAACGAGCTACTTAAAACATTTAAGTACTAACATGGAAGCAGGTTGATACAAAATCAGATATTATGAGCACCATGAGAATATCCACAAGTCCAAGAAATGTTTGCATTTATTGTTTTAAAACACAACGACATTTTGCTTTTTCGAGGAAATTCTAGACTCCCAAATTTTATTAGCCTCTCTATGGCAAGTATCTCCTATCTCTTGAGGCCACTCTGCTACACAATGGTGGACCTCTTCACACACTCGGATTACACATTACTTGCTTGACTCTGTCGACTTATACACCCATAGTAACTCCTCCTTTGGCTGGGGATCCTCTTCACCCTAGTCTTTGCACTCTATGCATCTTCGCGCCTCTATCATGTCCTGCCAAAAGAAACCTACATCATGAGCTTGACAAGTACCTTAAAGGAGCACGAAAAACAATAGCCAGGGAAATTAATATTCACCGTCTCTACAGACTCCAAGTAATACACACACCACCAAAGCATGTCCTCTTTGCAGCTATTTTCCTCCTTCTTCTCTGGGTCTGTTTCTACGAGGATGCCATGAGTTTTGGGGCTAGATTTCATAATGGGCTCTTAGTCCTATTTGCACTGGACTTAAATATATATTTCCTTAGCATCCAGCCTCCGTCCTCTACTATTTCCATCTCAAGGAATTTTTGTTGAGCTCCCTGATTGCAGCCTTGACCCTCCTTGCTCCTTTCTAGAATGGGGCTGGTTCCTTCCTGTAGGGGCCCAGCCCCTCCCTTGTTGCTTCCTCTTTCCTTGATTTGAGCTTCCTGGTTGTTGCAAGCTCAGCCGTTCTTGCTCCTTTCTTGAAGGGTACCGGTTCCTCCCTTCGGGCTCCTTTTCCTCGCAGTCAGGCTCAGTCTTGGCCTTCTTCAATTTGAGCTCCTTTTCTTTTGTATCTTTTGCCCAAATGGCAAATTGAGCTGCAGCATCTACTTTCTCGTCATAGATAGTTGTAGTAGGCAAGTACATTTGATTTGTCCATGACCATAGTGATTTTGTATGCACAAACACCCCAAAGCAAAAAATGTGCATAGGGCGGTAGCATGCAGGCCATCGGATACAACATTCATCTATGATGGGGGTATGGCAGGCCATGCATTTTGAACCCTACTGCATAGCAAGATAGGCATCCGCTTTAACTATTGCGGTCATCAATACCACAGTGTTGTTCTGTACATGATGAAGTTGCTTCATGATTCCTTCCTCCCTCATCCTAAGGTTGTGGATTTTCTCCTTCATCTCTGCCACCTTTTGCTCACTCCATGCAACAGCTTCATCTGAATTCCTCAGCATCTGTTGAAGCTACGTAAATTGCTGAAAAACATCTTTATGGGCCATTTCCAAGACTTCCACTCTAGTTTGGAAATCTCTCAGAATGACAGACTGCTTTTCGTAACTGTTGAAAGCCACGATAAGCTTGTGTAAACATCTATCCTAATCTTCTTGTAGGGTCTTGTAGCTTGCTCTTTGGACTTTGAACAGTATTTCGAAAAAACAACCCTCATCGTGGCTGTTGCTAATTGCTCCACCATGGTGGCTAGAATTTGCTCCACCATGGCTGCTCTCTACATCCTTCCTGGCCTGGGGAGTTGCCTCATTGTCTTCTCCACCTCAGCTGCACTATGTCCCATCCTTCCTGGCCTTGAAGCTCTCTCGCAGTTCCTGCATCACCTTTCTAGTTTCTATATTCTCCCTTTTTAGCTCCTCCATGAGTCTGGTCTTTTTCAATGTTCAATGCATTCTGCATGTTGCAGAGCCGTTTGTAAAGGCCCTCCTTTTCGACTCTCTGATCTTCAAGATCCTTTCCCATCTTTTTTAGCTCCTTATCTGTCATGTCGCCATTCTCACTTCTTGGAGCCTATCTCAAAGCTCCTTCATGCACTTCTCTACTTCTTCTCTTCTATGCCTTTCCATGTCGACTAATTTTGTAGCGGCCTCAGCTTTGCTCTTGCGCCTGCAAGGCCCTCGCTTGTGCCTCCTCTACCTTGGCTTCTCTACCTTCCCTGAGACTTTTCTCACGTTGCACTACCTTTGCTGCATCAGTGGCTTTCTCTTGTAGAAAAGTCACCTTCTAAGACATCTGCTTATCATATTGCTCAAAAATCCCTTTGAGGGTAGATGCCATTAGGTGCATTGCAACTCCAGTAGACTGAGATATCAATTGGGATTTGCCATCCACGCAATTCTTCAGGTTGGTTAAGACACTCTTGGAGATCGCCCTTGAGAAAGATACATCACGTCCTTTCAGTTGCTCTATTGCTGCTTGAACCTATCACAACTTGCAGGTGAATGGTCTTCTTTAGCACATCTTGGAGTTCTATTGGCAAGCTCGAGATCCACCATCTTTACTAATCTGAGCGTCAGGGTATACGTCTAGAATATCCTACCTCTTCCACTACTGGCAAACTGCCTCCAAGAATTCCTAGAGTATTTTCAATCATGCTTTCATTGATGGTAATCTTCTGACCTTGACAGACTAGTTGCCCCTCTTTCACGTTCACCTCTTGTACCAACCTGGTGAAGTTTTGGAGAGCATCCAAATTGGGCTTTTGAAGAGCGAGAGAGGAGCTCCCATATGTCATGATTTCAAGATCAGGGGAGGAGGGGCTCTCGCACTATGCTGCAGAGGGGGAGGAAAGATTGTGTGAGGAGTTCCCGGATTGTGCAGGGTCCATTATGCGAGGGGATAGAAGTTGCAAGAAGAGTGCAAGGGAGATAGAAATGGTTGAAAGGGATAGAAAATGAAACAGTGAAGGAAATGGAATAGTGGAGGCTTGAGTTTGCAATCCGATGGCAAGGGAGAAAAAAAGGGTCAAGAGGGATAAAAGATGAAGGAGTGAAGGAAATGGAATAGTGGAGGCTTAAGATTGCTAATCCAATGATAATATTTCTGTTTTGGAATGGAAATCATTTGGAAAGATTGATGAACTATCTCAGACATGATGGAAAGCGACCATCTTCGGTGGGACACGGAGATGATGCAGAAATGCTTGCAGCTCCATGGGTCCATCACATGCACCGAAACAATGTCCTACATAATGATTTGCATGCACAAAACATTATGCTACATTTCTCCGAGTCATGCGAGGAAGTGTATCTGAGCATTTGTGATTGGGGAATGATGACACCGACAAGCACTAGCAAGCATTATCTAGCATTATAGAGTAACAGTCCCGCCACTGGACTTCCCTTTAGAGATTCTGTCATGTAGCTCTGGAGTGCCTTTACATGAACCCCACCTTTTGACATTGCACAAGATGTGTATGCAATGTCCCACCATATTTTGAAGATTATGGACATTTTCATACCATCTACTCTTTTTGGAGCCACTAAAGCTTGGCTACAATGACTTGCAGTCCAAGGACGAGTCTACACAACAAAACAATCATCGAAGTACTACAGAATTTTGTGGTGCTTTTTATATTGCTACAAGTTGCGACATACAAGTGAGTCCCCACCAAGGACTTAGACCACCAAATGACTGAGTCTCTTATACAATTTGTATCAGTTATTTCGGGACATGATTACTTATAACATGATTATTTTTGTATATCACTGAGTCCCAAGCCCATGATTCAATGCGATATTATTTAAATATTGTTTGTAAATTTGACATTCAACTTGGTAATATTTTATGCGATAAGTGTCATGTTGTGGTGATTTAATATGATATTGTTTACATATTGTTTGTATAATTGAAATTCGAGTTGATAAGATTTGATGCGATAAGTGTCATGTTGATACAATTGCAGGGAGAGAACTTTCTCCCACAAGATCCTCCCCAACCACAAGCACAACTAAAGGATTCTCCAAATCTCAGGAACACCCAAGGATCCTCCACTTTCACAACTAGATTTTGTGTCTGAAGAGGCCGATTTGCCTGACCAACTGAATCACATTGAGGCTCAAGCGATCCTTAATGCCCAAAGAGAGATGCTAGTAAGGGAGGAATTGGGTGTGTTTGCCACTGGTTTAGTAGATGACAACACCATGCAAGGCGACCCACTCTCTCTTTGACAACTGGCCAGGCTTTGTCCATTGGAGTTCATAAGAAACACCTTGTTTCTTCAAACTGGAAATGCTAGAAACAGGTATGCGCAACCTACGCTGTGGCACAAGACTCTTGCACACATACTTCTCCAATGATTTTTAGAGGTGGAAGGGAACATGACCAACAACCAATAGATTCCCATCTTCTTCATTCAACAGGTGTACATCCATGATGTCTTCCATTGACGTGCAAATTGGAACGACAAGCATCACTTGTCAGGAATAGGAAAGGGATGTCCTACCGCTCAAGCGCAAGCGAGCAAGAACAGAGAATAGAGATCTAGCATCTCAAAGGCCTTGCATGCTAACTCCCCAAGCACATAGTGACCTCGTTGACCTAGCAATTGCTGCCATACTTCTTCGTCTCAGTAGGGTGTTACTGTCAAGGAGTTACAAGCTTGCATTGTTGCATCACAGATCAAAGAGATTGAGGACTTGCAAGCACTCGTACACACGTTGGAGGCTAAACTTGCATGCTACAAAGGTGCTCTTGGGGACTTGGATACCACTGATAATGTTGATACATTTGATTTTGAGGACCTGACCAATCTAGATTCTCAGGGTACGGCAGATGTGGGACCTAGTACATCTGTTCCTTGGGATTTTATGCAACTATACTGGATAATCAATTGTGAACTTCATATGTTATGATGAACCAATTGTAATTCATATGTAATTTTGTAAAGTTGATCTTGAAATATATTAAAGTGGATTATGTCACATAGATTCATGTCACTGAGCTAGCATTGATGTAATGCATATAATAGCTGGATCAATGCTTGTGCCTTGAAAATATAAACCTTGATTGCACATAAATGATTGTTCCCTCCTTTTTCTCAAAGATGCATCGACAACGTTGGCTTGAAAATATTTGCAAATCACAAGGTTGGCTCTAGCTATTATGTATGCCAGATCATCCATAAAATGAATAAGTCCAATGTAAACAACATAACTCCAAATCATCATTTAAAGTAACCTACAAGTCATTAGATTCATGCCTTCAAAATACATGAGCTTCATCTCTTCTCTTTCAAGTACAAAATGAGACAAGATGGATATGAGCATATGGACTTTTCCATCACTTAACATATTCTCTTATCTAGCCCCTTACTTGCAACATATAGACCTACATATTTAAAGCTTCATCCCTTCAATTTCAAGTACAAAATGAGACAAGATGGATATGAGAAAATGCACTAACTTATTCTCTTATACATGGGCCTCACATACAACATACAACACTCTATATTGCATTTGACACTGATACGATATCGTCGATCTCTTTGACTTCACTATTGTCACTGAAACCTCAAGCTCATCTTCTTCTTTGCTAAATGCTCCTTTAGCAACTGCTTCTGTAGTCACTCATTGCTTGGAAATCCTCAATACATTGGATTCGCTTGATGCCTTGGCTGCAACATTGAACCCTTTCAACAATCGTAGATTCCAAAAGCAATAAACCAAATTTGCAGCTCTTGATGGCTTTAATCAATTGAGTTTTTTTCGAATGAATAAAATCATATGCACTCCAATTTCATTCACATGCACCAAATGATGCAGCAATAGAGAGCACATGTGTTGCAACATGTTGCAACTCCAATGTCTCTCCACCATATTCCTTCCACCAAGTAGGTGCAATCGTTGTCTTAATAACATTAAGATTTAAAGGAGCTCCAAAAGAGCCTTCATGGTTCATATACTTCACTCATTCTTGGTAGGCCAATTTTCCTTGATCTCTTGGAATCAAGTTCTTACAAACCTCTTGAAAGTTACTTATGACTTCTGGATTCTGTGATTTAGCATGCATTTGATATTGTGTATGTATTGCAAACATGGATCCATGCAAAGGGGTTCACATTTGCTTCCATATCTTATCTGCCAAATATAGCACTTGTTTCTTTTCCCTAGCTGCAAAGTGCATGAATTCTTTAACCTATCGTATTGCTTCAGACATCTTCCAATACACTTGACCCTAAACAAATTCATTAGTCTCAACCAACCTCAACATCGTCACAGATGGCTCTACACCTTCTTTTACTCTTTCTAAAATTTTCCAAAATGCTGATGATTTTACAAGATGTACACTTTTACTGCTTGGTATTGTGTACTGCGTCTTTTTCTCAAGCCAATTTGACCATGATCTATCAGCAATAGTCTTGACTAAAGTTTGACTCACTTCCAACAATCTCCAAAGAACCAAAGAAGAAGTGGCAAATCTAGTCTGACAAAATTGCCTTAGTTGCTTCACAGAGTGCTCTCTAAATACTACATGCAAGTATTGATGGCTCTTTATAAAACTAACTACAGCGTTAGCATCTTGTAGCACTGGTTGTACAAATGGCAATTGTCCAATAAAGTTTCAACAATAAGTTGACATTATGAGCACCACATGGCACCCATGTCAGAGTGGGATACTTTGCCATGATCATGTCACCTATGGTCTTATAGTTTGATGCATTGTTTGTTATTAATGCAGTAACATTTTCACTGCCACCAACTTTTGAATTGCTCTTTTGTATATTTTAAAAATATATGCTTAATTTTCTTCTTTTAGAGATGTATCAGTACTCTCCAAAACATTGTTCCCTTTGGAGTAATGCATGTTACATTTATCAAGGGTCTGACCTGCTAGCTAGTCCATCCATCAAAAGCAAGAGTGCACCCATATGTAAGAATAAAATCCAATATCTTTTTCTTTAAGCAGTCTGCCACAGTCTTTTTAACTCTATCAAGATGATCCATATGCATTTTATTCTAATCTAGAAACTTCAAGGCATTACAAAACGTCTTATCTCTCATGACATTGAATGTATGCCATTTTTTACATATGCTTCTGTCCATCTTCAGTGCTCTTCGTGCACTTGTTGTTAGAGAAAACCATCCCCTTTTACCTGACTAACATTTATCACATCAAAACTAACCTGCGACCCGCTTGCCAGTAAATCTAGATACCTGTCATGTACTTATGCATCCTTCACATTTAAAGGCTCTTCTCCTTCAATAGTCTCATCAACCTTAGCACTCACATTAGCACTTCCATGATTCCTTATCAAGGTCAGATTGAACACTTTTGTCACTTTTTCTAAATATGATTTACATAACGGAAGAACATTAGATGTAGTGCATGAGCAAGCTTCAACATCATTGCCAATTTCTAGGAAATGTTACTTGATGCGAGTAGCACCACCCGTGAACTTGTGTCCATAATATTTACATTGCAAGAAAGAGACTGAGGCATGCACTTTCTGTAAATCCATCACATATGACAAAATCTTGCCGTGCACCATGCTTTTGAAGTTGTATGCAAAAACATATACGAAATATTAATTTGCTTGTGCAAAAGAAACATACCACAATATATATTACATCAAAGGCAACAAATATACATTCAAAATCACTTTCAAGAATGCAATATATTAATCATCGTTCATTCATGTACCATTATAAGAATATAAGATTATATCCATTCATCATAATTATATTTTCTTCACATAAGATTATATCCTTACTGAATAAAATTTTTCCATTTTTTAACATTCTTTTAAAAGAATGTAAAATTTTCTTTTCAAAACAAAGTGCAAGAATGAGTAAATGCAAATTGTATTTCATTCATTCACATTATTCAAAAAGAAAATAAAGTATTCATTCAAAAGAAAGTGTAAGAATGAGTAATGCAAATTGTGAGACATGCATTCACATTCTATTGAAAGAATAAACTATATTCAATCAAAAGAAAGTGTAAGAATGAGAATACTCAAATTGTGAATCATTCATTCACATTCTATTGAAAGTATATTAAATATTCATTCAAAAGAAAGCGTAAGAATGAGTAAGTGTAAATTGTGAATCATTCATTCACATTCTATGAAATAATAAACAATATTCAATCACAAGAAAGTGTAAGAATGAGAATACTCAAATTATGAATCATTTATTCACATTCTATTATAAGAATATTAAATATTCATTCAAAAGAAAGTGTAAGAATGAGTGAATGTAAATTGTGAATCATTCATTCACATTCGAAAGAACATACATATTCATTCAAAAGAAAGTGTAAGAATGAGTGAATGTAAAATTATAAATCACTCATTCATATTCTATTTAAAGAATATGAAATCTTCATTCAAAGGAAAGTGTAAGAATGTTGAAATTTTCAAATTGTTTGAACAAAAAACGAATTTGATACACATAAGAACTTATGAAGTTTCCTTTAAAAAAATAAAACTCTAAGTATTCTAAGTAAATTGTGAATCATTCATTCATATTTTATTGAAATAATATTTAATATTCATTCAGAAGAACATGTAAGAATGAGACTCTAAGTGTTCTAATAAACTAAGACACAAAGCAACATATTTATTCCTATAGGACCAAAATTACATTTCTCACAAGATATACAAGAAACTCTTTGTATTCATTCACATTCTACTGAAAGAATATTAAACATTCATTCAAAAAAAAAGTGTAAGAATAAGACTCTAATTGTTCTAATAAACTAAGACACAAAGCAACGAATTTATTCCTGTATAAGACTCTAAGATCATAGACACAAAGAAGACCAAATTTACATTTCTCACAAGAGAGCTAAGAAAGTCTTTGAATTCATTCACATTCTATTGAAAGAATATTAAACACTCATTCAAAAGAAATTGTAAGAATGAGACTCTAAGTGTTCTAATAAACTAAAACATATAGCAACAAATTTATTCCTATAAAAATCTAAGATTATAGACACAAACAAAGACCAAAATCTCATTTCTCACAAGAGATTTGAGGAACTCAATGAAGAGAACCTAGAACTCCACAAACAAATCCCATCTTAGTTTAGACCTTCTAGATTGCTTTTGCAACCTCGAAGGGTCTTCCTTCTTGTATTTTCTTTCTTTGATCTCTTTTGCTTTTGGCTAGAGAACCAAGCGTGAGGTAAGGTAAACGGGCAAACTATAAGCTCAAATATAGGAAAAGAAGACTATAATTGTCCTAATACAATTTTATTCGTATGAATAAATATTCGTACAAATAAGTCTTGCTACGAATACTTTTTATTTGTATGAATACAATTGGATGACGTGTCAATTTATGAAAAAAATGTGACATGTCAGCATTTTTTGCACAATGTTTTTTGCCTCTCAAATCATTTGTTTGGATTTCTCTCTTTTTTTTAATCACGAATTTGAATTTTTCTACTTAGTAAAAGGTCTCTTAGGAAAAAACTGTATTGGATAGTATGGCTAGGTACATTGCATCTTTGCAAATCTTTCAAAAAAGAAGAGCTGCCTTATTTACATTTTGAAAAGTCTATAAAAAGATCAACTATCTATAAGGGCATCTTCAAGAGCGAGAGAACTTTTTTTTACGGCTTGATTTCCAAGGTTCTAGCTCACACACTAGAAGCTCATGCCATTGAACCAATCAAGTCCTTGATGTGTATAAATATAGGAGTTACTTGTCTTCTTCCTAGAAACCTCATTGCCTTGCTCCCAAAATGAGCACATGGAAATAACAAAGTTTATACAAACACTAACTACAGTGGCTTAAGAAGATGGAATGGCCTCTAAGCGGGGATCCCATGGGGATTAAGAAGATGCTTAAGAAGATGGAATGGCCTCTAAGCGGGGATCCCATGGGGATTAAGAATCTATATGACCTCCTAAACAACATAAAGTCTTCATTTCACCAAATAAATTCTGGAGGTTTCCCTTGCCTTGAACTTAAATGCATGTATTCCTTATGTGAGCAATGTGAAGATAGTGGGAGAGAGGGAAGGAGTCTCACTTGAGGCTTTCTCACAATCACAATGGGGGAATACACACAAAGGTGGAGGCTGAAAATAGTTTTCCTCTTCTTAGTTGTGAAAGCAAAAGAACTCTAGTACAAAGAAAATAGAAGAACCCTATATGTGGGTCTCAAACCAAACTCAACTAACTAAGGTGGCATACTAACTAAGCCACAAACTAGAGTAGATAAGGATAGCTGTCATCCAGCTATTATTCGTGGGCGGTGTACCAACCGCATCTCGAGCTAACAAGTCGGTGACATAAATACACAACGGTCACCCTGGCATATCGCGAGTGGAGCTCGATATCTCAACACTCCCCCTCGAGCTCAATCCCAATTCCTGCACACCAAGCAGGTCTCTGAACTTGCGCAGCTTCTCTGCGCCCAATGCTTTCGTGAATATGTCAGCTACCTGATCCTCTATGCTGACATAAACTAGATCAATAAGACCTAGTAAAACCTTCTCCCACACATAGTGATAATGCACCTCAATGTGCTTTGTTCTAGCATGAAAGACTGGGTTCTTTGCCAAGTGTATGCTGCTCATGTTGTCACAATAAATGACAACTGGCCCATCTGTAGACTGATGCATATCATAGAGTAGCTTATGCAACCATGCTACCTCACATGCAGCCATTGCTGCACCCCTGTACTCAGCCTCTGTGCTCGACAAGGCAACTGTAGGTTGTTTCTTGCTGCTCCAAGTGACTGCAGCACTCCCAAAAGAGAACACATATCCACTGGTAGATCGTCTATCAGAAATACTACGAGCCCAATCAGCATCAGTGTATCCATGCAACTGTATCTGAACCCCAGCCTCATAAAATAGTCCATACTGCAATGTGGACTTCACATACCTGAGTATGCGTCTAGCTGCATCCAAATGCGGTTTCCTTGGAGCCTGCATAAACTGACTTACCAACCCAACAGCATAGCTCAAATCTGGCCTGGTAATAGTCATGTAAATTAAACTTCCTACTATGCGTCTGTACATAGTAGGGTCTTCTAGAAGCTCACCTGCATCTGCGCTCAGCTTCACATTTTGCTCCAAAGGAACTGAAATAGGCTTACAGCCTGTCATCCCATATTTGGACAGCATGTCCAATCCATACTGCCTCTGCAAGAGCTGTATCCCACTTGGTGATCTAATCACCTCAATGCCCAAGAAATAACGCAGCTCTCCCAAATCCTTCATCTCAAACTTCTGCTTCAATAGCATTTTCACATGAAGGATATCTTCATCACTATCACCTGTGATGATCAAATCATCAACATAAATGACAAGCAGCATAATCCCTTTCTCTGTTTTTCTCACATAGAATGAGAAATCTGCCTTGGAAATCTGAAAGCCAATAGTGACAAGATACTGTCCTATCTTGTCAGACCATGCTCTAGGTGCTTGCTTCAAGCCATACAAGGCTTTCTTCAACCTGCAAACAAACTCAGGATGAATAGCATGAACATAACCTCCTGGTTGCTCGATAAAGACCTCTTCTTGCAAATCACCATGCAAGAAGGCATTCTTTACATCCATCTAATGTAAAGACCATCCCTTTGATGCAGCCATAGCAATGACTGCTCTTACGGTTGCCATCCTTGCAATCGGGCTGAAAGTTTCTTCATAATCAATGCCATATGTCTGTGCATACCCCTTGACAACTAATCTTGCCTTGTATCTATTCACAGAACCATCTGCATTGTGCTTGATCTTATAAACCCACTTACAGCCAATTGCATTCTTGCCTTTAGGCAAAGGCACCAATTCCCATGTAGCATTAGCATCCAAGGCATCCATTTCTTCATCCATGGCTTTCTCCCATTTTTCATTTCCCATGGCTTGCTCAAAAGAAGTGGGTTCTGGTTCCTGTATCACTTTGACCATATAGGCATAGTGAATGGCTGTAAATCCATCATATTTCAGCCTATCCACAGGATACCTAACCCTGGTAGACCTACACAAAATAGGCTCACTTCCAGGTGCTCTCAAAACATCCCTGGTCTTCCTTACTCCAGGTGTAACAACAGAAGGAATACCCAACTCATCATCAATGCTCTGCTCTGAGCCACTGGATTCACCATCCACATAAGAGTGACCTGCATTCACATCAAACATGGGCTGATCCACCTTCTCTTTTCCTTTTCGTGATACCTGCATACCACTCTCTACATTGCTCTTTGAGGAGATTCTCCTGATCTCAATCTGCCTGTCCATGGCGAAGTATGTGAACCACTGCTAGAGGACACTCCAGGTCCACTGATGTTTTGTGATTGCTGCTGTGAATTCTGTGCAGCATTACCATTTTGTGCATCTACATCAATCATCATATTTACTGGTTTATACCAGCTACTCATCTCATCAAAAACAACATCTCTGCTCACTGTGAACTTACGTGTAGAAGGGTTATAGCATCTATACCCTTTCTGCTGCAGAGAATAACCAATAAAGACGCACTTCTCAGCTTTTGGATCCAACTTGGGACCTCAACTCATCTGGCACATGGACATAGGTAATGCAACCAAAAATTTTCAAATGAGAAATATATGGTTTCCTACCAGTATACATCTCCTCTGGCGTCATGCCATGTATTGCTGTAGTGGGAGTCCTGTTCATTATATAAACTGCTGTAGCAACTGCTTCAGCCCAATAATAATCTGGTAGATCTTTTTCATTTAGCATAGCCCAAGATACCTCTCCAATATGCCTGTTTTTCCTTTCTGCAATTCCATTTTGCTGTGGGGTATGACTGCATGAATATTGCTGCTTTATACCATGCTCCTGCAAGAACCTTGCAAACTCATTTGAGAGGTACTCTCCCCCTCCATCTGACCTTAGGCATTTTATTTGCAGGCCTGTTTCTTTTTCAACCATAGCTTTAAAAGCTTTGAAGTGCCCAAACACTTCACTTTTCTTTTTCATAAAATACACCCAAAGTTTTCTGCTGAAGTCATCAATAAATGTGACAAAATAGTGACAGCCTCCAATAGATGCAGCTTTAGTAGTCCACACATCAGAGTGGATTAATTCCAATGGCTTTTTACTCTCTTGAACATGCTTAGGAAATGGTTTCCTTGCCTATTTCCCAAATTGACAGGCTTCACAAACCTTGTGCATTTCTGCAACCTTGAATTTAGGCAATCCTGCAACAATATTTTGGGCTTGCATTGATTTAAGTCGCTGTATATTAACATGACCAATGCGTTTGTACCAGATATCAATATCTGCAACTACACTGGTCCCATGTGCAAACATTGCTGCACTCAATTCAGGCATGTCCGCATCCAACGTAAACATCCTGCCCTTCTTCTTTCCTTTTTGTTGGAAAACTGAAAGGAAAGCAAAGAGTGGACACAAACTCAGAATACTTGCATTACTTGCTTGTAGAATGAAGAAGAGTGAGGTCCTTAAGTAGGCACCTCATACATGCTCACTGACATCACTGATGACTTCAGAGCTCCACAATCATCTCCTCAATCTGCTCCTAGATTCACTCAATCATCCTATGTGGCTTTTCCACCACCTAACTGTGCCTCTAGCACTCACACATAGAAACATAAGGTGTGCCTGAGGCATACACCTTGAGATATCCCAACAAACCCCCCCTCAAGGAAATGCCTCAGGCTATGTCAAGGATACATCTAGTCTCATAGTTTCTCATGCCATCTCATGGTGGTCAAGGATAAATCTATGGCTAGGTTCTCATGCTAGCAAGGGTTCCCTTGGGTGTAAGGTAAACAAAAAGGGATACAAAAAGACCTTCCAATGGTTATCTCCCTTGTATGTACATGCACACAATGTCTGCAGGAGGTACCATGGAGCAAAACATACACATGGCCTACATCATAAGGTGACCAGAGGTGTTTACAAAACACACAAAACACAATAGTTTATTTTCATTCATTTTGGAGGACTATCCAGGCTGAGTACCTTGACATAAAAAGAGAGATCTGGAGCATACATGGAGATGTGTTTAAATTCATAATCTTCATGGGATGCCTCATCTTGTGGAGGCAAAATATCCATGTCAAGGCAAGGTCTTACCACATGGGCAGTGTCTAGTGCCTTATAAGATGGTACTATGATAGAACAAGTGGATCTGAAAGTCATATCCTTCATGAGAACAATTATCTTGTCATCTCCATAGTTGTGTAGAGAAGCATATCTTAGGTGTCTGACCTTCATCTTTTTCTTGTACTTGGAGTCAAATAAAAGTGCCATGAGAGTGTAGATCTCTATATTTGCTTCCTTTTTGGCAACCATTGTTTTGGCAATCTTCAATAAGGAAGTCAGGTTGGCATTTTCATCCTTTGTAGCATAACAAGACATTGCTTTATGTTTTGGCTTTTCACATATTTGGCATAAGCAAGCCATGAGAGGCTCTAACCCAAGTATTGGGTAGTGTCTTCTCTCTTACAAGTGAAATATGAGCAATAAAAGGTAATCTTTTCAAAGAGTAACAATCTTGAAATGCAAGATGTCTAAGCAAGAAATGACCAAGTAGATGCTAGAAAAATGAGCATAGCATACTGAAAATAAATCTTGGTCAAACTATCAGTCAAACTTTGACTGTCCAAGGTCAAACTTAGACTTGCATAATCAAGCTTTCATGGCCAAAGAGGCAACTCAGAAATCTGCTCCAAATCGTTATGCAAATGTCGGAATTCAGAGGGCTTTTGTACTGAAGAGAAAGGTAAATAGGTAGAGCTTCTCCCTCAGAAAGGATTTGCGCAAAAAACGGCCACGTCGCCCACCATTGTAGAGGAAAAATGGACTGGTTTTTCGTCGAAAACTACCCGAATATTGCTCCAAAAGGGCTCAGACTTGATGAGCAGGGAGGTCGTGATGTCGCCCAGCTCCCTCTGAGAGGAAATCGACAATGTAGCTCTTCACAGTGAGAACCAGGAAAAAGATCATCGCGGCTTCCTGAGACAATGCCGCCCAGAAGATGGCGAGATAAGTCGTGTAGCTTGTTCTACAGATTCGCCTTGCCCTTGGGAAGACTCTCCTGAAGGATGAGATGCTGAGAATGCAGGTTTGAAGAGAACTTGCACTTCCAAAATCGACTTTGGAAGGGAAGGTGGAAGATGAAGGTGAAGAAGAAGATGATGATGTGGCACCTAACTAGGGCTCAAGGAGGATCAAATGGCTCTGATACCATGTTGGAAAACTGAAAGGAAAGCAAAGAGTGGACACAAACTCAGAATACTTGCATTACTTGCTTGTAGAATGAAGAAGAGTGAGGTCCTTAAGTAGGCACCTCATACATGCTCACTGACATCACTGATGACTTCAGAGCTCCACAATCATCTCCTCAATCTGCTCCTAGATTCACTCAATCATCCTATGTGGCTTTTCCACCACCTAACTGTGCTTGTGGGCACCTAACTGTGCCTCTAGCACTCACACATACAAACATAAGGTGTGCCTGAGGCATACACCTTGAGATATCCCAACACTTTTGCTATTAAGCGACCATTATTTTTCATATCCTCAACAAAGCATCCATGAGGATTAAATCTGACCTGCAAGCCCTGCTCAACCATTTGACCAACAGAAACCAGGTTCTTGGTGATGTTCGGGACATGAAATACATCAGACAAGTATTTCTTTTTCCCATCTTGCAAAGACAAAGGAATTTTGCCAATCTGCACAATAGGATGTGCAGTATCATCACCAGTCTCCACAAATCCTGGTTTTTCCATTTTCCTTGCATCCTGCATCCATTCAGCATGACCTGTCATGTGGTTTGACGCACCTGAGTCAACATACCACACATCATTGTTTTCTTCTGCACGTCACATAATTTGTCATATGCTGCACCATAAACAAATGCTCATTTCTGTCATCACCCTGTCTACTAGAGGATGCATAATTGCCTTGCTGCAATTTTCCATTCATAATGTCATTCTGCTTTTTGTAGCAGTCTTTAGCCATATGCCCCATTTTACCACAGTAGTAGCATTCAACATTGCTGTTTGCATTTTGGCCTCTCTGCCATCCACCACGACCTCTTTGGCTCCCCCTGCCTCTAGAGTTACCACGTCCTCCTGCATAGGACTGGTTTTCTTGCATTTGCTGCATATTCTGATTTCTACCACGGCCTGCAGATCGGCCTCCTCTACCTCTGCCTCTACCTCTGCCAGCATTTGAGTAGAAGACAGTTTCCTTTGAAGTTCCTGCTGAAGAAGATGCACCACCATTTCTCTGCTCTTCAGAAATTAGAAGAGCAATCAACTCCTCAAAATCAGGAAATTTTTCACGGACGGCAATGGATGTCCGGAACTGTGCATAATCTTTTCCTAGACCCATTCAAGGTCACAGAAACTAAATCGTCATCATCCACTGGCGACCCAATGGAAGCAAGTGCATCCGCAATTTTCTTCACCTTCATGTGGTAGTCATTGATGCTCATATTTTCTCTCTGCACATTGTGTAGCTCCTGCTTGAGCTACATTTTCCTGGCCTGCGTATTTGTGCTGTACATTTTAGCCAAAGTATCCCATGCCACCTTTGGCGTACTTGCATCCTGAATATGCACAATCATTGAATCTGAAATACTGATAGACAGCCAGTACATAACTTTTCTGGCTCTCTCATGCCATCCTTTAAATGCCTACATTTCCTGTTGATTGGGAACATTAGGAAGAACTGGTTCTTCTTCATTTCCTGTAATGAACTCCCAGTAGCCTTTTCCCATCAAGAAATTCGTCATTCTAAACTTCCATGCCTGGAAGTTGTTCTTGTCAAGCTTTTCAGTGACAATCTGTGAAAGGGAATCAGATGCCATTACAGAACACTGCAAAATATTCTGTCACTGCAAAAACACAGCTTTTGCCTCACACGGGCAGATCTGCAAAACTGACGAAAGTGGTATTTTACCACACAGTCACTTCCTAGTGACGATTAAGCATCAACAGGCAACAAGCATGAATCTGCAACTCCCAAAATCTCTGTACATAGGCATACGATGCAATTTATGCAGCAACTTTTCACCGACTAGCCGAGTAGTGGTCGCACAGCAAAAACAGGGCCTTTTTCTGAGTGCCTGCGGAGAACTTCCGCCTCCAAAACGGGCCCCGAAATGACCTCGAATTAGAAAAATAAAGTCACCAAGGGCTTTGCCCTTACCCGCAGCATATAATGCCCTTTCGCCACACCGCGAAGGGCGTCTCAATCTGAGACAGTGCACTCTTGCACTTCCGGCTGTGCTACCTGCAGAGATTTGCTCCCAAACTCGGAAAAGGAAAGCAACACTTGTCCTCTTACCAGGACACTGCGAACTTGGTTTGCTTTCTTGAGCTCCTTACCACGAACAAGGCTCTGATACCATGTGAAGATAGTGGGAGAGAGGGAAGGAGTCTCACTTGAGGCTTTCTCACAATCACAATGGGGGAATACACACAAAGGTGGAGGCTGAAAATAGTTTTCCTCTTCTTAGTTGTGAAAGCCAAAAGAACTCTAGTACAAAGAAAATAGAAGAACCCTATATGTGGGTCTCAAACCAAACTCAACTAACTAAGGTGGCATACTAACTGAGCCACAAACTAGAGTAGATAAGGATAGCTGTCATCCAGCTATTATTCGTGGGCGGTGTACCAACCGCATCTCCAGCTAACAAGTCGGTGACATAAATACACAACGGTCACCCTGGCATATCGCGAGTGGAGCTCGATATCTCAACAAGCAAGGCAACAATCCCCCAAGTAGACACTTGATGTGTATCATAGTTGTCAGATAATTGTTGAACCTTAAAACTAATCATTTGGGGATTCAATTTAGACCAAAAGTGAGTGGTCCAACTAAAGGTCAAAGCAAACAAATGGAGATTCCAAGTGGACAACAAGTGGTGACATTTGAGCAAGTGAAACTGGAAGTATCATGGACCCACCTATCAACATTGCGTACCCAATGTCTAGTCCCCCATAAACAATGCTAGAAGACAAGCAAAGGTGGCATTACACAACAAGGCAAGGTGGTGAAGGACCCTAGCTATCAAAGTGTTGTGCCTATTATGACAACATAGGAAGAGGAAAAGGTGAAACCCAAATAAGAGTCAATGGGATGTGTTGAGGAAACGATAAATGATGATGTACGAGGGACTCGCAAAGGCAAAAGCTCTTAGACAAGACTAATACAATAGTGCAAACTGCTACAAGTGAGATGATTTTGACTGTCAATAGAAGGTCATGCATATAAGGTTCTAGAGTTCTATGAGTTAGGGTCATTGCCACCACATTCTTGGTTTTTCATCCTTTAAATAAGGAGAAAGGAATGTGGATGGCTATTACTTTTCACAGCATCCTCACCTATTTGTAGGAAAGGTCAAATAAATCTCCTCCAATCATACATTCTTTTGAGCATAGAGCATACTATACTTTCCTTAAGGCCACGAATTTTCCTCCGAGATCTCCTTATTAAGTCATCTATTGTCTCCATGTCCTTGCATTTTAGCTCTATTAAGAATGTGCTAAAATTTTGATTGACATCTTCCTGTGTATGTCCAACATACAAAAATCCAACTTCAATCTCATTGAAGATTCGATGAGCAACTAGCATTGAGAAAAATAAGAACATGCATACATACTTATTCTCTCGCCAACAATTATCTATCATTATTCTTAAATTTGGTAATAGGTGACCTTTTGTTGCATGTACATAGTGAATTACAATCATGAAGATGCAAGGAATCAATGCATATGTATGTTAAAAGATTAAATCATGCACTAATGCTCCACATAAATGTATCTTTAAAAAGTATTTTTCTTGTAGCTTAAGAGAAGTGGAAAAAAAGCGAGGCAATGTTGTATTTTGATCCATACCAGTAGATACAATAAGACACATGTACTTCTCTGGATATGAAATAGATTACTCCTTCCAAATGCATACTTTTGTTTGCCATGTTGAGCAAGTCCAATACGATACTTGTGTTTCCTTTTGCACAATTCCTTTTCCTCTAGACTAGGTGCACTCTCAATTGCCCATTTCAAATCACCCCATTCATTGCATTTTGACATTTTTTGCCTTTTTGCACAAAGTTCTTCTACCAAATATTATACAAAGTATAATAAGAAGCCATGGCATAACCTCTTTCCCTTAGTTTTTAATCAATAGACTCGATAGTTTCTTTTTTCTTAAGCCCATTGGAAGGTGCTTTTTAGACCTTTAATATTAAAGGCATTTTCTTGTTATTTTAAATAAAGCAAGGAAATTTTGTGAGTATGTATTCATTCCTTGCATTCCCTCTCCTTTGCCACATATTTTCCCTACATGTTGAAATGCATACATATGTGTTTAGAACACCTAAATCCCAATGCATTCACCATATTCTCATCATTCTCATCACTCACATTATCTTTGGTTTCTTTTGTGGTTTTCTCCAGACCCACTTCCTACTCATGCATTTATATGTCCATTTTGGTTCCTCATGTATATAGTTCTTTGTATTTGCACCTTTTTCTCTTCCACATCTATTTGTCCCATTCCATTCATGTTAAAACACCTAA
This sequence comes from Dipteris shenzhenensis, assembly GCF_047967505.1. Taxonomy (NCBI): domain Eukaryota; kingdom Viridiplantae; phylum Streptophyta; class Polypodiopsida; order Gleicheniales; family Dipteridaceae; genus Dipteris; species Dipteris shenzhenensis. Next base: position 43,172,711 of record NC_141604.1, read on the forward strand.
ATACTAATGCATTGACCATATTCATTCATTACTGTCATTGTATTTGGTTGATTTTGTGGATTTTCCTATGCCCACTTCCTCTTCGTGTATTTGTATGTCCATTTTGGTTCCTCATGTGCATTGTTTTGTCTTTGTACTCACTTTTTCCTCTCCCACTGTTGTTTGTCACATTCCATCCATTGCATGTTTCATCCTTGCCCATGTCTATATCAAAATCAAATACTAATGATTTCTTTTTTAAGATTGATGCAATCAAAGAGCCATTTTGAATGTTTGGACACAAATTTTCCTTTGATTTAATTTTGTAGTTGTATCCTTTTGTATTACATGTGCTTTGAGAGTGGTGAGAACCTTGAAACTCATTTTCTTCTAAGAGAAAATAACTCATTGGCACACCTTGCTTGGTTTTCACAACACCACATCTTCATTTGCCATGTTTATCAACGTCAAATGAACTCATTGATACTTGATAAGACATCACTATTGAAGCCTTTAACTTTCTCAATGTGCATGAAATCATCCAATCTGGTTATGACATCATGGGGAAAGGAATAAAGGGAAGGGATGGTACAAATGGAATGCCATACATCTTAAAGTATTGAGGAAAATTTATGTCGTAAGGAGAGTGACGTACATCCTTTAGGATTGACAAAGGAAACAACTCAATATAATAAAAAGGCACGAATGTCACACCCTATTGAGAGACATCAGGTGAAGAATCTCACATGGAAGGTACGCACCTTCTCCATGTGGGATGCCAATTATTGAGGGAACAATTAGCTATAGACTGAGGGACCTTGCTTGACCCAACATGTGGTGCAGTCATCCTTTCCCATTGAGGTTCCATCTATTATGCATCCTTGTACATACTTTGGCCTCAATACAATAAGCCTTCCTTATCTTTTCCTCATGGAGTCACCTCTCCCGTTCACTCTACCTCTCTTTCCCCTCACTACCTCCCCCATGATGTATGTCTCTCACCTTGTACATTCTCCCATTCTTTAATATCATCCCTCTTCACTATCCCCATCCGCTTGTAAGCATGCTACCTCTCCTCATAGCTTGCATCCCTACACTTCTATCTCCATATTCTATGCTCTTGCTCACTTGCGATGCTCATAAATATTATGGATGCTGATGAGATTGAATTGAGCCCATGGTGCTCTTCAAAAATCATTAATAGTCTTGGTATGGCTATTGGAGCTGAGTGTCCATGGTGGACCAATGGAATTCTTTATCCCAATTTTCCTTCCATGATGGGACTTTTTTTTTGAATAATTAAAAATGCATTTCCTTCTAAACTTTATTTTATGGAAAGGATTAAGGCCCTCCTATTTCTTTGGCTTTAATTCTTCCCACCCTATCCCGTCTCCTGGGTACCTTTTGCTAACCTCTTTCTTCGTCTCCAACACCCCCTTCAATCCTCATGTCCACTCGCCCACCCCCTTGTCCCACCCCCACCACCACCTTACGTCTTTTTTTCTCCCTCCCCTCCCCGTTCTTCTCTACATTACCCCTAACCCCCTCTCCTTTTTATTCTCTCCCCTCTCAAAGCCTTTTCTCCTCTCCTCTCTCTCTCTCTCTCTCTCTCTCTCTCTCTCTCTTTCTCTCTCTCTCTCTCTCCTACTTCTTTCCCCACTTCGTCTAGTTGCCCCCTCTTGCATTCACACCCCCTAACCCCTCTCCCTTCACAACTCTACACAATACCCCAGCCCCATCTCACCCTCCCATGATGCTCCCCCTCATCTCTTCTCAGCACCCTCCACCTCTCTTAAAGGCCCCCTCAATCTTGTTTAGCATGCTGCTCTGCTCACAATAGCCCCATCCCATTCATTTTCTCTTGTTTACAACTAGCTCTCCCCGCTCCTAGCACTCGATGCCCACTCACCAATTCTCAATGTCACCCAAAAACTCTTTAGATCCCTCCCTCATCTCTCTCCTCCCTCCACTCCCTTGTTTGCACAATGTCACCCAAAAACACTTTAGATACCTCCCTCATATCTATCCTCCCTCCACTCCCTTGTTTGCACTCATCCCTTCTAGAAACACCCTCACATGTCTCATCAACCGCCTTCACTCTCATCCACTCCTTGTCACAACTCTCATGACCCCCTCTCTTTCTCATCTCATTGGTTCTCCTAGATTCTGGCTTGTTTTTTCCTCTTGCCTGACTCTAATGTCCCCTCTCAGTCATACATTATTTCTCACTTTTGCCTCTTGCCCCACTCTAATGTACTCTCTCAGCCTGCTCTTCCCTTTTAGTCCCCTCCCCACAATCGCATGCCCCTCACTCCATTCTCTCAAACTCCTCTCTATCACTCATTAGTGCTCCCCTTCCCACTCTGCCTCCTTTCCACCACTTCCTCTCTTGGATAGACTAGACCCACGCACCACTCTCCCCCTTGCATAGCCACCACCTAACCCATGCTACTTCTCACATGTCCCCCCTTTGAACACACTTATCCCCCTCATCTCCTCACCAAATCATGAAAACTCCCACCACAGTCTCCCTCTCCAATATTTCTTTCCATCATCCTTCAACCTTTGACACATGATAGTGCCATAAACATCCATGTGGTAGCCCCTCCCACATAGGCACATGGTAGTTTCTCTCATTGACATGTGGGAGTCTTGCCAATGAAAACATGTGGTAGTCTCACATACACACGTGCGTGTTTTTGTATGTATAATCAATGTTATCTAATGCTTTAGACCAACATGTTACCCATTCTAATTGACCAAACCCTTTTTGAGCTACTCAAAGCAATGGATTGAACAAGTTTCCAAATTGGCTAAAACGGATTGCCTAAATAGATTGATTTAATAGTTTTGGCTTTTATTGATCTCTACCTGATGGATATCTCCACACAATCATCAAGAATGACCCCAACAATGCTATGATGGCCTAATTCTTTAAACAAGTGGTCATAAACAAACCATGCCAGATTGTGTTTTTGGTGTGCACATGGACTATTTGAATGAACCACCTCCAAATAGGCAAACCATATGAGCTAACGTACTATCTAGATCGACTAAGTGAATATTTGAAATAAATGACCCAAATGAATTCCATTGAAATGGACTCCACACCTAACCATCTGACAAAACATTACACATGCAGTTGCAACCCCATCCATTGTGCACACACATGATAGCAAAAATTAAGTGCAAAAATCTATGTTTTGTGTTACTTTTATATGACTAATCATCCACACAATGACCATTAAGCCTTTAAACATAGTATATACCATATTATTGATAAGAATTCATTGCAAACAACATTAATAGAAATGGGTGTTGTGCTAAAAGGAAACAATTGATTTTAAATTGGAGTTCATTAAACAAGTAATCTTTCAAAATAGCATGATCAATACTAATGGAAACAACCAATTCTTTGCATAAAAGTTCAAAATATCACATTTGTGTATTCATTGACTCCAAATTTCAATTTTGATCTAAACTCTTGTCTCCTATGTCAATCGACTACCTTCATGTAATAGCCAACTCACGATCCACCAACCTCTGCCTTCTACTAACCTTCAATCCTATTGAAGGTTTTTTGCCAACATCTACCCAGGCTCACCACTCAAAAGTCACTCAAAAACACTCAATCCAATATGCTGCTTACAATAACAAGATGCAATGCACCTCTAAACTCACACAAAACACTCAAATAAATGTGTTTGATACATGGACCTCTTTCTTCTACTCTTTGATGTCCCTTGAGTTCAAAATTTTCCCCTTGCCTTATGTAGAGAGGGAAACAAAATATTGTAGTGCACAACCAATGTGTGTGTGCACGCACGCGTGCACATGCGCACGTGAGCGTGTGCATGTGTGCGTGTGTGTGCATGTGTGTGCACGTGCGTGCATGCATGCGTGTGTGCATGCGTGCATGTCTGTGTGTGTGTGTGTGTTTATAAAATAAAACCTATAAACAACACGGCACACGATGCCCAAATAAGGGTGGATAATAAACTTCTCATCTTATGGGTGTACATAATATCTGTACACAATTGGTAAAAAGTGCCGAATCCATCAGGTAGAGTCCAAGTTCCAAGGTTAGGGTCCACTTACCTACCACCATCCAAACCAACCAGTTGTTAGAACAATGAAGTTAGATTTGTGTAGACATGTAATGCCTGTATCCCCTGGCTTGTTATTCCTTTACCAAAGAACATGACCAAACCTTTCAAACTTCTAAGATAAGGAATTTAAGAACATAGCAGGGGTTTATATTCTAAAGGATTTCGATACAGTGAAAAAATCCTAAGGGGCTTATCCACACCCTTTAAATACATACAAGGGATTAGTCACCAAGGGGGGTATTCCACACCTTTAGAAAAATTCCACATATATTACCCAAATTCATTGACCAAAAAAAATTAATTAAATGAAAATAAACTGCCATCAAAGTTTTTTTTAATCTATAAAAAAGATAGAGTGAAATTTTTAGAATTTATTGTTAGGTAAAGCTAAACATCACCATCACAAATGTTTACCTAAAGGGGGACAAAGACAAGTTTAAAAGAAAATTTTACCTATGTCTAAGCTAGCTCAAAAGATACCAAGCAAATAAGGGTTCTAATTAAATGTGAAAGAAATGATAAAGCAAGGCTAGATTAATTGGAATAAAGCCATATATTGAGAGATACAACACAATTAATAAAGAAAATATAATCAATTACTTAATTTGAATAAAAAAAGGGCTAGGGGGCCACTAGGGTTAAGGGCTTAGGGGGTAAATTGTGTTAAATAAGTAAAATAAAAATGAGTAAATAAGAGTATGTTCTCACCAAAGCCAAAAGAGTAAAAGCAAGCTACTAAATATAAACAATTTTATGAAAAAAAATAAAAGAGAAACAAAATCATTAGTCAATGAATGAAACATTTGGAGGAATAAAGGAGTAGGCCTACTACATTTTATGAGAGGAATCAAGCAATTAAACCATTTATTAACATGAAAACAAGAAAAATTAACATGTAAAAAATGAATGTAATAAAAATCAAGCTAGCTATATATGAATGAAAAAAGTTAATGAACTATTTAATCTAGAAAAAGCAATTATTCATATAGAGAAATTTTTATACATAAATAGTAATTTAATAAGGAAAAAATATAAATTTCCATGACAAAAGAACAAGAGACCACTAAATGTCTATAACTATGTATATCAATAAATGTCTTCTATATATATTTATATATATCTCTATATGGAAAATATATAAAACAGGACACTTTAAGAGCCACAAGCAAGGGGTTAAAGGGAGTAAAGTGGAAAAAAGGATAAAGTGGGGATTAAAGGGATTAATACCTCTATAAAAGGGTTAACTAATAATCTATATATATATATATATATATATATATATATATATATATATATGTAAACATTGAAATAAGCTTGGGTCAATTATAAACCCAAAAGCTCGACTGTAGAGCTACATATATTTATAAGTATAACAAAATGCAATAAGAGTTTCTAAAAACTCATTGTAGCAAAAGCACCGCAATCGCAAGATCGCCATCAACAAAACCATCAGGGTGGGCAATGTCGAAGTAAAGGCCATGAGGGAAGAGTGAAACAGGGAGAGAAGTGTGCAGATCTAACAGTAGCCAGCTCTATTAGCAAGGCAACATAAGCCTTAGGTGAGCTCCATAACAACACGTTCCAAGAGAGAAGTAACTTCTACTCCATCAATCACGTAACTACAAGAGAAGAGAAAAGACCTCGAGGAAAAGTCGCACAACCAGCACAAGAAGTAAGGGAGGGAGCCACCACCTTTACAACCCGTCCTCCCTTCTAAACATCGTCAAAGTTTTCAATTGAGCAAAGATCTTGCAGGGAGGAAAGGCTCAGCTAAAGAGTTGGCAAGACTAATAGAGTGAGAGGAACAATAGGAGCATAGAAAAGAGCTGGTGGCGATGGATTGGAGGAATACCTGTGAGAGAAGGGCACACAGTTTGAAAGGAGCCAAAAAATGAGAGAAGAAACAATTTGAAGGGAAAAAACCACACCATGCAGAGCTCTATGCCATTGGCAACACGCTGGGAAATACATCACCAAGAATGTACACTAAAACTTATAGGTGTGAGGCAAGAGAAAGAAGACAAGTACCTTAGAGGGAGCGAAAAGAAGAGTGGAAAAGGGGCCCGATTATCCATGGACAATGAGAGGACTTACACAAGTATTGTTGCAGATTTCGGGGCAGCTTGCGGACTATGAAGGGAAAGAGGAGGACCCGCATTACTCTGTAGGGAGCGTAGGGAAGCACAGTCCACACAAACAAGAAAAACTTGGAACCAATCACCCAAATACCTGGGTTCGAGGGAGAGAGAAACCAGGACCCGCATTCAAACGAGCATGCACAAAGACATAAAAACAAGGTAGTAGGAGAGTTGTGAAAGGCTCAGGCATAGGGAGCAAAAGAGAACACCCAGCAAGTAAGATAACATAAGTACAAGCAGTGCAAATATACTAGAAGGATTTCTTCTGCGAGCCACGGGAGAAGCTTCAAGCCAGTAGGAACTAAGTACCAAATTCTTTCCTCAATCCTATGATAGCAATGAATGAAGACTACCTAGGAGGTGGCCATGATAGATTGGAGCTAGCTATCACGATAACATAAGGGAGCAGCGGAATTGGTTGTATGAGTCACACAAGGTGAGCTTCCCAATGTCAAGTGAGGCAATGTCAAAGAAGAGAGGATGGGTGCAGACCTTATATAGGCAAGTTGGGAGGGTACGCCATAGCTGCAAGTATAAGAAGTGTGCAATAAGCAATGTAATGAGGTGGAGGAAGGTCGTGGCCAATCAATTTCTTCAAGGTAACATGCATGGGTGGTGAGTGAGTAGTTAAGGAGATAGGCGGTGCGTAGGTAGTCAGAAAGTTGGGCGGTGGGTAGGTGATTATAAAGAAGTGTGGCAGGGGGAGGGTAGTTTTGGTTGGGTTAGCAAAACAAGTCGGGGTTTGGTAAGATTGTAGTAGTGTTACGGTATTACATGAGGGAAAGTAAAATCCATACACAAAGGTCCAATACTACCCACCAAATTGCACTATAATGCCCAAAATAAATTAATGGCAATAATGCAAATTAATGTCCATAACATCCTTAAGATATTAAACAAATGAAGGAAAATCATACTATTAGCGTATGAATGGTAAAAATTTGTATGTAATCTGATATTATAAAACATGGAAAAAAAAAGGGGGGGGGGAGGGAAGGGGGGGGAAAAGTCCTAAAGAGATGTATTAGGCAAATTGTCCTAAATAAAAGGCGATGTAATAAGAAAACGTAGAGGAGTTTAATAAGGTGTAGTATTAATAAAATGTAGTAAGTGTAGGGGAGATTTTAGGAGGGGGATATATCAATAAAAGTAGGGGAAACCGTTAAACGTTACCAGTCATAAAAAGGTTACATTTTTTAGTCATAAAAAGGGTTAGAAATAAAAAAAGTTTTTAACGGTAATAAAAGTCGAGAGGTGTGTGAGTAGGGGTGGGGGGGAAAAGGATGTGTCAATAGAGGGTGAGGGGGGTTGGGGGTTGTTTGGCACAATTGGAGAGGGGAAATTTTTTTGAAACGTGTGTGTGTGTGTGTGTGTGTGTGTGTGTGTGTGTGTGTGTGTGTGTGTGTGTGTGTGTTAGAGTGGGAGTTCTATATGTTAGGGGGGTTATCAAAGTTAGGGGGGAGAACCAAGTTAGGGGGGTTATCAAAGTTAGGGGGGAGAACTAGGTTAGGGGGGTTATCAAATAATGAGGTTACCAAGGGGGGAGAAAACCAAGTTAGGAGGGTTATCAAAGATAAGAAAATGTGAGGAAGGGAGTTTGTGTGTACGGGTGTGTGTGTGTGTGTGTGTGTGTGTGTGTGTGTGTGTGTGTGTGTGTGTGTGTGTGTGTTTGTGTTTGTGTGTTTAGATTTGACAATCCCATCAATAAATGAGCCATACAATTGATTCAGTCATAGAATAGCTTAACAACGTTAACTTAAAAAAATTCATATATGGAGAATAAATACTTTAAGAACTCAAATTATGTTTAATTTAAAATGTATTATTATAACCAAACCTCGGGAGGGTTACAAAAAATGAGTAAACAAGTGTTGAATCTTACTTGTCACCATCCAAATAAACCATATGTTAGAATAGTATAGCTTAATTTGGGTAGATAGGTAATGCTTGTTTCCCCTAGCTTGTTATCATGTTACCTAGGAACAAGAACATCCCTCCAGATTTTGGCATATAAAAGTATAATGATTTTAGAAAGAAAAGCACTAATAAATAATGCATTAAATCAGTTTTAAAGGAAATGTACCAACATACTAAAGTTGCATTTAAAGACGGAGTAAATTAATTTTACAAAAATAACTAAAGAATAAATCAACTTAAATTTGTGTGTGTATGTGTGTGTGTGTGTTATTAGTCGGAAAAGAAATCAAGACAAGAGGCTAGAGGATAGGTATGGGGACGCTCGAGGGCCATAGAGGAATAGGGAACGTGAGGGGAGGAGCGTTAACATGGGTGGGGAAAAGGGATTAAGAGGGGAGGGAAAGAAGAGGGAGACTATGGCACTGTAAGAAAATAATACAACGTCTGTGCTCAACAATAACAGGATCTCGTACACAAGAGATAAAACAAGATAGTATGGAGAATCAAAAATTTGATTATTGTAGAATTGATACAATAGATGGCACTGCCTCCCAACCATGCGCTCCTGTGAAAGAAGCTTTGATGGCGTGCTGGAAACAGTAGAAGACGGAGGCTGGATGCTAAGGAATTAGGGTTGTTGTAGCCAATGATGAAATGGGCTTCACAGGCTTGCTCTTATATAGCCACCACTCGTAGTCGATTAGGCTCAATTGGGTGACTGACCCAGTCTACCCAAAATGGTCGACTAGGGGTCGGTCCCGAAATAGGCCACCGACCATACGATAGAACCGGTGCGCAAAACAGAGCAACTATCCTACAGTCTTCGTTCGGCCCCATCCGGGATCATCTGAGGCTCCAAACGGGCCCCACAACCCGAGAGTGGGTTGCCCCGTGAAATGCTCCATCTACCCTCAGTGCGGTCAGTCAAGGGATGCCTTCCCACACTTGCATGTAGCCTAGTTGGCGGTGTGCCAACTCTATCTGAAGCCGTCCAGCCATCAGGCCACACATGGCCCCCATCTGGTGTCTAAACCAGGACCTACCGGATAACCGAGCTACTCAAATGCCTTCTCCTCATATGGGGGGCTTACAAGTAGAGTTAGCTGGTTCCCGCGTAGTTACATGAGAGTGGAGCATTGATATCTAACACCCCCCTCACCGCAAGAAGTGAACTTACTTTTTCGGCCCAATGCCAAGTCAATGAAGATGCCTCTCTAGCAAGTCTCTTCCAAGAGCCTTCGTAAAGATGTCCGCAGCATTCTCTGTAGTCAGACAGTACACCAAGTCGACCTCTCCATCCATGATGAGCTCACGTACAAAGTGATATTGAATCTAAATGTGTTTTGTGCAAGCATGGAACACCGGGTTCTTTGCAATCACCATGCAACTCTGATTGTCACATGATAACTGCATAGGCTTGTTTTGCACTACACCCATGTCCCCCAAAATCCTCCTCAACCACACTGCCTTGCAAGAAGCAAAGCATGCAGATTTGTACTCGGCCTCGGTAGAAGAAAGAGCAACTGTGGGTTGCTTCTTGCTGACCCATGACACAACTCGAGATCCAAGTGAGAAACAGTACCCTGTCACTGATCTCCTGCTGACCATGTCTCCTGCCCAATCTGAGTCACAGAATCCGGTCAAGATGTTGCCCTTGGTATAGGTGATGCCATAATCAAGTGTGCCTTTGATGTATTTCAGCACCTGCATCCTTGCCCTCCAATGGTTCTCTCGGGGCTTATTGGAAAACTTGCTTAGTACACCAGTCGCAAAACTGATGTCCGGTCGTGTGTTGCACAGGTAAATCAAGCTGCCCACAAGCCTTCTGTACTTTGCTTCGTCCACCAGTGGTTATGAATCCTCGTTTGAGAGCTTCGCGTCAACCTCCATAGGGGTATCAACTGTCTTGCACTCAGCCATGCCAAATGCCTTCAGTATCTCTCCAGCATACTTCAGCTGTGAAATGAAGATCTATTTCAGCTCCTGCCAAACTTCAATCCCCAAACAGAAATGCATCAGTCCGAGGTCTGTCATTTCAAACTCTCTTCCTAGCAAATGCTTCGTCTGCGAGATCTTCTCTTCATGGTTCCTTGCTATGACAAGGTCGTACACATAAAGGACCACGATCATACACCTGCCTCCTTCTCTGAAGATATACAACTTTGCATCAGATGGGCTCCTCCTGAACCTGTTTTGCAGAAAGTAGGCATCAATTCACTTGTACCACGCTCGTGGGGCCTGTTTCAGCCCGTGAAGTGCCTTCTTCAGTTTGCAAACTTTACCTTCTGAACCAGGGATCTCAAAACCTGGTGGTTGTTCCACGTATACCTCCTCCTTGAGATCTCCATTCAGAAAGGCAGATTTCACATCCATCTGAAACACGGGCCAACTTCCCTGGGTAGCTAAAGCCAAAACACTGCGAATTGTGGTTAGTCGAGCTGTGGGAGCAAAAGTATCTTGATAATCAAAACCATGTACCTATGCAAATCCTTTTGCCATGAGCCGAGCCTTGTACTTATCCAACGTTCCATCGGACTTGTACTTGGTCTTGTACACCCACTTGGTTCCGATTACCTTGCATTTTGGTGGTCGATCCACAAGGTCCCAAGTGTTGTTCTTCATTATGGAGCCATACTCCGACTACATAGCCTCCATCCACCTATCATCACCCTGTGCCTCTTCAAGACACTTGGGTTCATTAGCACGGATCACTTCTGTCATCAAAGGATAGTTGACCAAGTGTTCCTGCGCCCTTCTTTGCTCCTCTAATTTCTTGGACCGGCGGTGTTTAGATGGTTCCTCCTCAATGGCTGGAGGTTCTCGACCGTCCAAAAGCTGCTTTACCCACTTCGGGAATGGCCATTGCCGTTGTGGTTCTACAGGCTCTTCTTCATCTTCTTTGTCTTGAATCCTCCCAAGCACCGTTGGGGGATTTCAGTCTGCTATTGGTGGCAGTACTGGATGGATATCCTGGTCCTGGTTGTCTAGGAAGGAAGCATCCTCCTCCAATTGATGCGGCTGTTCTGAGAAGACCACATCACGACTTACACTTACCTTCTTGGTAACAGGGTTATAGAGACGGTAACCCTTCGCCTCTTCACTATAGCCCAAGAAAATACACTTCTGGCTCTTCGGTTCCCATTTGGTCCTGGTAGCATCAAGGACATGCACAAAACAGTCACATCCAAAAACTTTGAAATGTGCAGCTGAAGGTTTCTTACCAGAAAAGGCTTGTAGTGGAGTCATCCCTTTCATAGCCTTCGTGTAGCTACGATTCAGGATGTAAACTATAGTGTTACATGCTTCAGTCCAGAAAGTCTTTGGCAAATCTTTCCCTTTCATCATACTCCGGCCCATTTCATAGATGACGTGCATCTTGCGTTCTGCTACTCCATTTTGCTGTGATGTATGTGGCGGGGGTTTTTGCCTCTTGATTCTGTGACTTTTGCAGTAACTTTCGAATTTAGTTGATGTCAACTCTCCACCTCTGTCTGATCTCAACTTCTTCACCTTCCTCCCTGTTTCTTTCTCGACCATTACATGCCATTCCTTGAACCTACTAAAAGCCTCATCTTTAGTCTTCAGGAAGTATATCCATATCCTTCTACTGTAGTCGTCGATTAGCGTCATGAAGTAGTAAGAACCACCCAAAGCTTCCATATCCATCTTTCTGCAGAGGTTCGTGTGAACGAGCTCTAGAGGAGCCTTTGCCTTGCTGGCCTCTTTAGGAAAGGGATGCCGATGCTGCTTGCCCATCATGCAAGCTTCACATACATGGGGCAGATCTGAAATTTTTGGTACGTCTGCAATCATTCCACTTTTATACATCTCCTTCAAAGAACTAAGTTTAGATGACCAAACCTCTCATGCCACAGCTTAGTGTTCTTCACATCCGCTTGAGCACTGAAAGCTGAGAGTTTGTAAATGTTGTTGCACCGTGTACTTTTACCAACGACCTTCCCTTGAAGATCCAGAATCTGTGCACCATTCTTATCGAATTGAACTTTGAGGTCCCAATCCGTGATCGCAAAAACGGACAACAAGTTCCTCTTGATATCTGGCACATAAAGAACATCTGACAACTGTTTTACAACTACATTTGACTTGAGAGCAATCGTACCTTTTCCTTTTGCTCGACATTTTGCATCATTGCCGACTGCTACCAGGATGTCATTCCCTACCGGCTGTAGAGAGGTATACCAATCCTTCCGACTGGTCATGTGGCGCGATGCACCACTGTCAATGATCCACGGTTCATCCGCAAGTACATGAACTGCCTCCGTGCAAATCTCCTCAATTGCGACGAACAGCTCTACTGGTACTTCCTGCGCACTGTTACTGGACTCTTTCTTTACTCCGTTCTTCTCATCTGCAATCTTCTTTCGACACTCATTCTGCTTGTGCCCTGCCTTGTTGCAATAGAAGCACTTGATCTTCTTCTTTCTCTTTTTATCATCAGAAGAAGATGGGTTACCAGAGTCCTTACCCTTACCTTTCTTTGATCCGGTCCAGAAAGCCGAATCTTCTCTAGTCCTCGTCTTTTGATGCATCTCCTCCTCCAAAAGCATCACGCTGAAATCCTCAAAGTTGAGGGGCAAATTTCTGTTTTGTGTATTTAGCACTGTAACAAGACCGTCGCACTTTGGTGGGAGAATCCGTATGCACCTTTGTGCTAGATTCTCGCTGGTGATGGTGATGCCAATCACAGTCATCTGATTGCATAGATTCTTCACTCTGGTGATGAAATTCTCTGCCGCTTCAGACTCAGACAACTTCTCGTTTGCGAGTTGAGTCTCCAGATTCTGAATCCGCGTCTGATTCGTGGTCTCGTACTGATTTTTCAAGACCCCGTCCATGCCTCCTCCGCTGTGGTGACATGTTGAATTAACGCCATGACGGAATCACTAACACTGCAGACAATAGAACACAGTGCATCTGCATTTCTTCTTGTCCACGCAAGAATCTCATCCGCAATTGGTACTATCTGTTGTCCTGCATTGGCTAGATCCAATCTTGCAACTGACCTCACGTCCACCCCAGTAGCAGTGTCCCAAAGCTCGTATGTGCTTAGGATGGTCTTTATCTTGAACTTCTAGAGTGGATAGTTAGAGCCGTCCAACTTTCCGCTTTCACCGAATGGTGGGATTCGTAGTCTTGCGGGTTAGGCCATCTCTCACAATTTGCTCGCAAACAGAAACACACTACCAAATCTTCTTGCTAGAGTCCAGGCTCTAATACCATGTAAGAAAATAATAATACGTCTCTGATCAACAGATAATAGGATCTCGTACGCAAGAGAGAAAACAAGATAGTATGGAGAATCAAAATTTTATTACTATAGAACTTATACAATAGATGGCGTTGCCTCCCAACCGTGCACTCCTGTGAAAGAAGCTTCGATGGCGTGCTGGAAATAGTAGAAGATGGAGGCTAGATGCTAAGGAATTAGGGTTGCTGTAGCCAGTGATGAAATGGGCTTCACGGGCTTGCTCTTATATAGCCACCAGTCATAGTCGGTTAGGCTCAATTGGGTGACCCACCCAGTCTGCCCAAAATAGTCGACTGGAGGTCGGTCCCGAAATAGGCCATCGACCATACGATAGAACCGGTGCACAAAACAGAGCAACTAACCTACAGTCTCCGTTCGGCTCCGTTCGGCCCAGAGCCACCATCCAGGATCATCTGAGGCTCCAAACAGGCCCTGCAACCCGAGAGTGGGCTGCCCTGAGAAATGCTCCATCTACCCTCAGTGCGGTCACTCAAGGGATGCCTTCCTGCACTTGCATGTAGCCTAGTTGGCAGTGTGCCAACTCTATCTGAAGCCGTCCAGCCATCAAGCCACACATGGCCCCCATCTGGTGTCCAAACCAGGACCTACCGGATAACCGAGCTACTCAAATGCCTTCTCCTCATATGGGGGGCTTACAAGTAGAGTTAGCTAGTTCCTGCATAGTTACATGAGAGTGGAGCATTGATATCTAACAGGCACAAGGAGAGAGGGAGAGGGGAAAGAGGAGTATGTACATGGGTGGAGGAGGAATGTAGAGATGGAAACATCAAGGGAAGAGGGTCATGCTTTATTTGAAAGTAAGGATGAGGGAAAATATCAAAGTACTAGCTAGGTGGCTTTACAAGAATGAGCGTGTCCCATCAAGGAATAGCCCCCTCATTTTATAGCCAAGAGAGAGGGTCTCTCCCAATAAATGCATCCTCCCACATGCATGGTGTGTGTGGAAGAGTCTCCCATGTGGGCTAGGCGGTTACGCACTCTCAATTGTGTGCGATAATGCTTGGCCACATTTTTCCACATATATCAACTCCCATATCCCAAGTCTATGATACTCCCTTGGTCTCTTCCCAATTTTATAATACGTTCAAACATCTAGGAAGACTAGTGGAGGGTTGGCACAAGGAATCTTGCCACCTCATCCTACTTTCCCCATTATTTAACTTGCACTCTTGGACCTTCTATACCTCCCCCACATGGGCCTATCCTATATGGAGGGAATAACCCAATATAATATCCATCTCCACCTATTTTATATTACTTCTCCCATGGACTTTGGGCCATATCTCACTAAATGTAGGCATGGGACCGCCTAGGTGGAGAGGTGGCACATGGAGGAGCCATGCCACCTTAATATTTTATAATATTACTATCATGGATTATGTACAACACACCTTATGGGTCCTCTTACGTGGAAGGGTGGCACATGGTCATGCCCTACGACCTCAACCTTGGGCCCTATGCACTCCATATTTTATTATACTATTGCCACACATACAAGCACACACTCATATTTATGCCTTTTTACTTTGGTCAAATTTATCCATAACAGTTTCCCCCCCCAGGCAGGGAATGCACAGCATTTCCTTGCCTGGGACCATCACGCACAAAGAAGGGCTTGAGATAACGCTTGTTGATCACCTTCTTGCCATATGGCTCATGCAGCTCCTGAACTTGTAGAGACCCATTGCTACATTCCTTGATGACTTTGTATGGACCGGTCCACATTGGCAGAAACTTCTTATCCATTTGGTGGTCCAATCTGTCATCAAAGCATAGCACAACATCCCCCTCAGCAAAGTGTCTTTCCCATCCCTTGCGAATCTTAGCATCCAAGCAGGCCTTTTGTCGATTCTTTTGGATCTCTGTTTGGTGTAGTGCAAGGCGTCGGGTTTCATCTAGCTTCTCAAGTTGTACCAATCTGGCCTCTACATGTTCATCTTCTGTCATCCTCTGTTCTTGTGCCAATCTCAAGGCCGAAATCTCTATCTCTAGTGGTAACACTACCTTAGTACCATACACCAACTCAAAAGTAGTGTGACCTATAGACGTTTTATGAGTGATGTTGTAAGCCCACATGGCTTTAGTGACCTTCTTATCCCAATGGCTCATGTTCCTTGTGGCCATTTTTCCCATGGTTTTACAAAGGAGGCCATTGGTCTACTCCGTTTGACCCATGGATGCTGGATAATAGATGCTAGAGGTGCACTGATCAATACCCATGTGATCCATGAGCAATTCCACTGCTTCATTTAAGAATGGACTCCCATGGTCAGATACTATTTCCATGGGTGTCCCAAACCTTGTGCAGATATGTTCAAATATGAAATTTGAAATTGCCTTACCATTTGTAGTGGGGAGGGCGATAGCTTCAGCCCACTCAGTCACATACTGAGTGGCTACCAAAAGATACTTCTTTTTGCGGGCAGTCATGGGCAAGGGCCCGACAAAATCTATTCCCCACTTCTGAAACGGATGGATGGACATCACTGGGTGATGTTGCCCAGGATGCAAATCCTTCCTACCAAAGAATTGGCATGGTTCACAGGTTTTGCAATACAAAGTGACATCCTTGAACAAGGTCGGCCAATAGTATCCAGCATGTAAAATCTTCTTAGCTGTATAGTCACTGGCATAGTGGCCTCCACAAAATCCATCATGATAATGCTTCAATACCTTAGGCACTTCATCTGCATCAATGCCCCGTCTTAGTACCCCATTCATGCCTTGACGGTACAAGACCCCATCAAAGAGAGTGTAGCGCCTACTATCTCTTTGGATCTTCTTTCTCTCATAGCTAGTACTTTTCGGAGGAAAGGAGAAAGCAGTCAGAAACCTATAGATACCACCATACCATGGATCCCCAACTTCTATGGCCACTATAAGGGTTACATCGAGGCACTTCTCTAAATCAATCGCATTCTTCAATTTGGATCCCTTTTACAATTTTGAAAGAAAAATCATATTCTTGTAGAACTGCCAACCATTTGGCCAACCGGCCCATGGGATTTGGTGATTGAAGGACCTGCTTTGCAAGACCATTGCTAGAGATTATAATGAAGGAATTTCCAGCCACATAATGCTTAAATTTCTCAATGTAGAACACCAAATACAAGGCATGCTTGTCAGCCTCATAGTAGCATCATTTAGTTTCGAGCAATTGTCGAGAAGCAAATCGAACAGGATACATGAACCGATCCTCCCCTTGCTGGAGAAGAATACCCGCCAGAGTGTGCTCACCAAACCCAGGATTGATATAGAAAGTCTTTGACCAATTAGGATTGCATAGAATGGGCTCTGAAGCCAGAGCATTCTTGATTTGTGCAAACCCATGATCACAATCCTCATCCCAAGTGAAATCAACCCATCTTTTAATAGCATAGTCATGGGTCATGTCAAAGCAGCATATTGATCAATGAAGCGGCGATAGTATCCTGCTAGATTGACAAATGAGTGTACCTGACATTTGGTTGTTGGTGGGGAGAGCTTGAGGATGGCTTCTACCTTCTCCGAGTCAGGCGTGATGCCCTCGGGTGAGACAATATGTCCCAGTAACCTCCCTTGAGTGGCTCCAATGGTGCATTTCTCAGGGTTGAGACTGCCATTTGCATCATTGACCCTTTGGAAGGCCAACCTAACCTTCATGACGTGCTCCTTACGTGACGAGAATATACAAAAATAATCTAAAAACACCTCCAAGAAATCCCCCAAATAAGGAGCAAACACCATCTGCATAAATCTTTGAAAGGTAGCAGGAGCATTGGTGAGGCCAAATGGCATTACTTTGAATGCAAATGTCCCCCAGGGTGTGGCAAATGTGGTTTTAAGCACATCTTCTTTGGCAATTCTAATTTGATAAAACCCGGAGTAACCATCACAGAAAGTATACATCTCATGACCACTTACCTTCTCAAGAATGAGGTCTTGAAAAGGAAGAGGATGATGGTCCCTCTTGGTGGCTGCATTGAGTTTCTTATAGTCGATGCAGACCCGCCACTTGTTTTTCTTTGGGGTGACTACCACTGGTGAAACCCATTCAGTATTCTGAATCGGAACAATAAACCCAGCTTCTACAAGTTTCTGCAACTCTGAGTGCAAAGCATCAATCTGTAGGGGCCGTAATCTCCAATACTTCTGAGCCACAGGCTTCGCATCAGGCTTTAGCTCTATCTTGTGCTCTATAGCAGTCACATGGTGAAGGTGGCGGTAGCTAGTTGCGAAAAGGTCAGGGAAATCTTTGAACATTTCTAGGAATTTGTCTTTCTCACTTGGAGTGAGGTCTGGGGAAAGCATAGATTCAAGCTGTTGAGGACTAGCTGTTACCTTTTCTGCAGGTGGTGGGGTTGGAGACATCCCCATCATGTAAACTTCCTCCTCTGAGAACTCCTCCCCCCCATCTGATCCTTCCATTGATTCAGACACCAAGGATGAGAGAGTATCACTATCTTGCTCCTCTTCTTCTTCTGGTTTCGTGGCACCTGGTTGCATCGAGATCTTCTCCTTGTGTGGCAATTAAACAGTCCAGGAGCACGGCCGCTCGTCGATCCACATATTGATGCGTCGTCTCACCTTCTGACTGCTTCAAGTTTGCCACCTGCAGGTACACATTCTTCGACTCCTCTTCTTTGCCAAAATACTCAATCATCGCTGATGTTAGCCTTGGCTAGCTTTGGCGAATATCATTGGCCTGCTTCTCATACCACACTTGAGCCAAACCCTCTAGAAATGTGGGAAGAACCAATAGCCATCTATCTTCAGTAAGAAAGTTGAGAGAAACACGACGACGCTTGAAGGCCCAAGGATACTCATTTAAATTTTCTTCAACCCATCCACAGAACACAAGAATGTCAGCCATGCTTGAAAAATGAAAAAGAGAGAGTCAAAATGAGGCTTATCTATTGGCAAACAATGGAAAGAGGTAGCTTGAACTGAAAATCAGGTGAAGAGACATCCACAAAGCACACATAGGTAGGGTAGGGTGTAACGGGTGTATTGTGAAATACTACACGGGAAGAATCTTTAGCATAGAATAGCTCATAGACAATCTTAAAAGGACCAACCCTCATGATATCGCATCCATGTTTACAAGCGATGGTTAGAGACATGGCACTGCATGAGGTTGTTCATCAAGGCAAACAAGAATGCCATGACAAATGTCAATAGTTGGAGAGCTTGCACATCACCTTTAGCTTCTTCCAGTTCTTGCAATCACCATGCTATTTCTTCAAGGGGTGTGCAGTCTGGCATCCTTCTTTTGAGCAATGTCCTTGAGGACCTTTCTGATGATCTTTCGAAGTCGGTAAACTCGTATCAAATATGCCCAACACTTAGTTTCATGATGACCAGAATCTTTGCATTCCTAACAAATGATCATCCTCCTTCATGGCTTGTGGCTTTGTTGGGGTGGTGCTTCCACTCGCGTCATGCATGATTGAAGTACAAGCTTCACGTGCCAAGAAATCAGCAACCATATTTTGAGCTCGAGGGATATGCTGAATTTTTACCTCTTCAAATTGTTGGCACAGTTCCAATGCTTGTTGATGTCGTGGAACCAAGCCTTCACTCCGCACCTTCCACCTTCCACTAACTTGTTCATGCACAAGTTGAGAATCTCCTTGCACCTCAAGTTGCTTGATGTGATGTTATTGCACCTTTTGTAGCCCAAAAATGAGTGCCGAGTACTCAGCTTGGTTGCAAATACTTGCTGGTTAGACTTGCTATAACAATACACCTCACCCCCTTGTGAAGTGAGCTTCACACCCACACCAGCAGCCTTGGTCGACGGTTTGTATGCGCCATCAAATTGGAGGAGCCAAGATGTCATCACACCAAGACTAAAATCCGGACATCCCAAGTTTCTCGGTAGTCCAAGATAGGTAGAAGGAGAGGGTGGGGAGAATTCAATACTTGAGCAAGATGTTCAGCACTAATTAAACTTGCAATCCTTTGTTAATAGTTTATCTTTAGGCAAAAAAGAATTACAACTTGAAGCACAAAATGAGGCACAAAAGGTTGATTAGGTACAAATGGATTCCTTGGTTGAAACATTACCAACCATAGCCGAGCCCTAGAAACCTTTGTAGTGAGATTGAGAATAAACTATTCAAGACGAGCTTATCCATAGGAATTTATAAGCAGATGCGCCAAATCTCCCCCCAAGCTTGGGGAGCATCCCACCCTTTGAAGAAGGACACCCTTTTAATTACCTCCGAAGCAGCAAGTAGCTTGATCACCGCACAATGAGTAGAATTGAAATCAAAGTCCTCCCAGCGTATCACTAGTTCTTCACCTTGAATCATCCACAGTGTATCATCCCACCCGTCATCTCCTTGAGCAATGCACTCTACAATTAGTTTTTGAAGATCGACATGAAGATCAAGAAAGAGATCTCGCCCATTGGTAGCCATAAGGCGTGGAGGACCAGGCACCAAATCCTTAAACTCGTCGAGAAGTGACATAAATATCCACCCTCCTTGTGTGGCGTGCGTCCGTGAAGTGAACTTGAAAAAGTTTAGAATCTGCAATCTAGTAGGAGATATGAGTAGAGCACATGAAGTGAAGTACTTTTGCTTCTTACAGCATGTGAAAACTCCCCACGGTTAGAGAGTTACAGGTCATGGGATTTTAATATATAAGCAATGTCAGTACATTTTCATCACTTCTTATCTGCTGGCCCAATGATAAGTCTCGCTTTTGTGAAGGGGGAGGTCTTGGGTTCAAATCCCACTCTTTAATAAAAAGAGAGGAGAGGAGAGGAGAAGGAGAAGAGAAAGAGAAGGAGAAAAAGAAGAAGAGAAGAGAGGGGGGGGTGCGGGATCTGTTACAATTTTGCAGAAGCCTAGAAAAACTATCCGCGACTAGAAGATGCAGGAGCCCAGAAAACCATCACGATCTGTCCGCAATGCACGCAGGTGTACATAGTAGACGTGCAAATGCGCGTGCAGGAACACAAAGGGAGCACGGATGTTACAGTTGTGTAGATGCAATCGGTATGAGCAGAAGATTCGCCAGCCAAAATACACATAGGAACCATGAGCAAAAAGCAGGCAAGCTGGAAGCACAGAAGCAGGGAGGTTTTATAGCCATAGAGACAGGGAAGGCACACGGTTTGGAGGTGCAGAAGTAGAGAACTGTGCATGAAAAAGGCCCCAAAGCCGCACCCAATCGTAGGAGTAACAGATTTTACACCACTAGCCGTGGAGATTTCGATCCCAGCAGCCACACCATTTCTATTAGCCGAAAAAGAAATCAAGACAAGAGGCTAGAGGATAGGTATGGCGATGCTCGAGGGCCATAGAGGAATAGGGAACATGAGGGGAGGAGCGTTAACATGGGTGGGGAAAAGGGATTAAGAGGGGAGGGAAAGAAGAGGGAGACTATGGCACAAGGGGAGAGGGAGAGGGGAAAGAGGAGTATGTACATGGGTGGAGGAGGAAGGTAGAGATGGAGACATCAAGGGAAGAGGGTCATGCTTTATTTGAAAGTAAGGATGAGGGGAAATATCACAGTACTAGCTAGGTGGCTTTACAAGAATGAGTGTGTCCCATCAAGGAATAGCCCCCTCATTTTATAGCCAAGAGAGAGGGTCTCTCCCAATAAATGCATCCTCCCACATGCATGGTGTGTGTGGAAGAGTCTCCCATGTGGGCTAGGCGGTTACGCACTCTCAATTGTGTGCGATAACGCTTGGCCACATTTTTCCACATATATCAACTCCCATATCCCAAGTCTATGATACTCCCTTGGTCTCTTCCCAATTTTATAATACGTTCAAACATCTAAGAGGACAAGTGGAGGGTTGGCACAAGTAATCTTGCCACCTCATCCTACTTTCCCCATTATTTAACTTGCACTCTTGGACCTTCTATACCTCCCCCACATGGGTCTATCCTATATGGAGGGAATAACCCAATATAATATCCATCTCCACCTATTTTATATTACTTCTCCCATGGACTTTGGGCCATATCTCACTAAATGCAGGCATGGGACCGCCTAGGTGGAGGGGTGGCACATAGAGGAGCCATGCCACCTTAACATTTTATAATATTACTACCATGGATTATGTACAACACACCTTATGGGTCCTCTTATGTGGAAGGGTGGCACATGGTCATGCCCTGCCACCTCAACCCTGGGCCCTATGCACTCCATATTTTATTATACTATTGCCACACATACAAGCACACACTCATATTTATGCCTTTTTACTTTGGTCAAATTTATCCATAACAGTGTGTGTGTGTGTGACAGAGAGAGAGAGAGAGAGAGAGAGAGAGCATTCAGTAGGTCCTTATTTTATAGGTATAGTCTGACCACCCACCTAGGCTACTTGGAATTGACTTTCAAGAGTGTCTTGGCTCCTTCCAACTACGTTGAGATATTGTGCAGTGCCAAAATGCAATGAAAGGTGACTCATCCCCACAAGCCATGAGACTACCATTGTAGTCACCTTGTAAGACTTTCCAATCGCAAGGTAGCACCTATACATGGCCAAAATGTCGGGCAAGGGAAGCCTTTTGCCAAATTGGCCAACCATGGTATGAGTTAAGTCATATTGATGCAAGAAAAACCATGTGGGACCAAACCCAATGTAATCTTACTGACCTTTGGTATCCTATCAACCCAAGGTAACCATAGTCGCACATAACCATGGAATTGGAAAACTTGACACCATCTCGCCAACTACTCAGTACTCGAATCGGGGTGATCCAAAAACCAAACTACTGAATATATCATCCTCTATATCCTTATAGTGTCCAATCCACTAATCAACTACTTAAAAACCAAAATTTCTCAACATAGCATAATATTAACCCTGGCAACACTAGTCTACACATATTTGACTAATTGAGAGAAGAAAATCCAAGTTTCATTTGAGAACATGAGATTTTATCATTGCTACAATAATACTAGCATACAAAATGGGGCACAATAAGGGTGAAATAGGGCTAACAAAAAAAGTTGTATGTGTTATAGCCACACGATTCATTCATCCTCAACACCACTATTCACATTGTTCTATCATGGTCATTCCATCCCAAGGTTTTATGTGCAAAAATGTGAAGATATGCAAATGCAATATAGATATCACAAAATTGATAATAGTAGGTTTTTTCTTCATATAGTGCTTGAAATAGACCAACCTTTGTAAGTCCTAATTGGTTGCATAAATTGATGCATAACATAAGTCAATGCAAGCATACTAACAAACACAAAGTAAATGCACCTACAAGGCATGTAAGCATTTTTTTAATTTCCCATTCTATGAAGTCAAGACACATGCACCATAAGAATTTTGAAAGTATGACATAGTAAGTTCAAACCCTTCGCAATTGAACCAGGTAGCCAAACATGGAACATGTGCACCTCATTCTGAATTATAATTGTTCAGGGTCTTTTCTCCTCACCTGCGGGTTGTCTAGTGAGCTCGATAGTTGATGTTTGGTGTGTGTGCACAATGCTTGACCAAGATTCCCTCTCTTACACCCTTGAGGTTCCTGGTTGTGCAAAAGATACTTGGTGCGTGTTGAGAGTGCTCTCAACAGAAGCAGAACAGAAGAGGGAGAGAGAGAAACAGAGAGCCACACAAGTTTTTGGTGGGTGCAGAACACCCTAATCTTCTTTTTCATTCATTTATATATGTGTTTGAGTATTGTACATAACCGGGGTAAAGGCACAGTGACCTTTAACCCCCACAATCTCCCACTTAAAGGACAATGTGCCTTTAAGGGAGAACAACAAGTGAGCATACTATCCAATGCCCATCAATACACGACAATACTCAAACCACTGACTAGTTAGACTCTTCGTCAGCATATCTGTAGGGTTATCATCTGTATGAACCTTGACAAGCTCTATGCGCTTGTCCTCAAGTACCTCCTTGATGAAATGGTACCTGACCTCAATGTGTTTGGTCTTTGCATGAAAGACCGGATTCCGTGCTAGCTGAATAGCACTCATGGAATCACTATGCAATGTTGGTACACTTGTATGAATCCCCAAATCTCCCACTAGCCGATCAAGCCATATAGCCTCCTTGCAATCCTCTGTGGCTACAACATACTCAACCTCTCTGTGGTAGACAAAAGCAACACACTTCTGTGCACGAGACATCCATGACACTGCACCACCTACAAAGGTGAACACATAACCAACATGCCCTGCATAGTCTGAATCTATGTACCCAAGTACACACATGTCTCCTCTACCAAAGCAGATGCACATCTTCTTGGTACCCTTCATGTACCTTGTGATGCACTTAACTGCCTCCCAATGCCTCTTTCCTGGATTAGCCATATACCGGCTAACAACTCCCACTGCAAATGCAATGTCTGGTCTAGTAGCTATCATAGCATACATAAGACTCCCAACCGCTGATGCATAAGGAACCTTGGCCATCGTGGCCCTCTCCTCATCTGCTATCTGTATGACTCAGTTTCACATATGGAGGCAATGGAGTACTCACTTCCTTCCCCCCCTCCATATTGAAACGCTGTAATACTTTTGTAACATACTCCTTCTGTGGAAGCCAAAGGAGTTTCCTACTCTGATCATGTGTGATGCGCATACCAAGAATATGACCTACAAGTCCCAAATCCTTCATATCAAAGGCCTCATGCAACTTGACCTTTAATGCATCTAGCTCATAAGTATTCTTGCTAGCCAATAGCATATCATCCACATATAGTGCCAGGAGTATCAGGCTATTATCCTTAGCCCTTTTACAGAACACCCTAATCTTCTTTTTCATTCATTTATATATGTGTTTGAGTATTGTACATAACCAGGGTAAAGGCAAAGGGACCTTTAACCCCCACACGTGTGTCACAAAGTTAAGCATCAAATTTTCTCACAAGGGTTTGTGTTGCATGGGAGAAACCATATGGAGGCGGGTGAATAAGCATGTGTGATGTAACACAAGCATTGGAAAGGAAAGCCAAAGATGCAAAACGAAGGTTTTATTATAAATAGAACAATTCGATACAAATAGCCATAGCTACAAACTCATTGCTCAAACACTCTTTCTGTCTTGCCTCAGTTGAGGCACCACACTGTGTGAGAGTAGCAAAGATCAACTCCTTCTAGCTTGAATTGAACCTATCAAGACAAAGCTAGAGAACTGAGAGTGAGCTTGTTCTAACTTGGACTCAACCTGTAAATACCCTCGGCCAAAGATGCATGCTCCAAGGATGTCTAAGTGGCTACCTTTGTAAGATGGAGGGCAAAATTATGTGTACTTGTGCTCATTTAGTGTCTTCAAGAGAGAGGTTCTATACTAGTAAAGGAGATGTGGAGAGGTTTGGGATTGAGGATTAATCAGGCCTGTGCTATAGTTCTCTCCTTTGAGTCCTCTTCAGTGGCTTGTTGTGGCTAGTTAGTGAAAATGGTCTCCATGCCAATTGTTTGCTCTATGGCAATTAGTGTGTGTGACATGAGAAGAAGTTGTGAGACTATGAGTGGGCCAACTTGCTGTATGTAGAGCTTGATCTATTTTTAGAGATTGTTTTTTGCCGTGCTTTGGACAATGGCATGTTTATACCTGTCCCATGAAGGGGGGGTAGGGGGGTCAACACCCCCCCTAGTATTGTCACCGAGAGGATTTAAGGGGGGCTGATGACATGCCTTAGGCCTCCTTAGTGGGGGTTTGGGAAAAGTGCCCTGAAAGCCAAAAATACATGAAAATTATCGCATGAGTTACTTATGAGTTGTGTGGTCAAATTTGTGAGATAATGGTGTGGCTCACATAGCAGAGCAGAGTAGTGGATATACGACTTGTTTCTTGTATCTTCTCACTTGCTGGATAAGAAAGAGTCAAGTCGCAAGACTAGATGTTTCTCCGTAGATGTAGCCCACACTGGGTGAACCACGCATATCGGTTTCTCTTTGTCTCTTCCATTTCATGTGATTTCTATATTATGTATTTTACAGATTTTCCTTCTCACATTGTTCCCAACAACTCGTATCAGAGCCTTTGTTTGAGCAACGTCCATTGACTCATTAGGAAGGAGGTTCCTGATTTGAGTGGAAGCAATGACAGAAGAAGGCAAGTCAAAAATCAAGAAGCTCAATGGCTAGAACTACCAGCATTGGAAGATGCAGATTGAGGATTATTTGTACCAAAAGGACCTCTTCTTACCATTAGGTGGGATCGCAAAGATGCCTATGAGTATGTTAGCCAAAGATTGAGAGGTTCTTGATAGAAATGTGCTAGGAATGATATGACAATGTTTGGGAGCATGAGTTGCTTTCAACATTCTTGAAAAAAATACAACAAAGGACTTGATTAGCACACTGGATACATTGTATGAAAAAGCATCAGCTTCTAACAAGGTATTTTTTATGAAGGTTCTATTCAATCTAAAGATGTCTTAAGGTGAGTCTATAGCTGATCATTTGAATCAATTCAATATGAATACAAGCCAACTAAGGTCTGTAGGAGAAAAATTTGATGATGAGGTTTGAACTCTCTTGATTTCTGCTCATTGCCAAAAAGTTGGGATAGCTTGGTTGTGACTGTGAGAGTAACTTTGTTTTTGGGTCAAATACTTTAAAGTTTGATGATGTTTCTGGTATTCTCCTTAGTGAGGAAATGCGACAAAAAACCACAGATGAAACATTAGGTAATGCTTTGACTCTTGAGAACAGGAGAAGACAAAGGGAGAGAGGAAAGAGCCCAAGACATCACAACAAGTCAAGAAGAAGAAAAGCCAAATCCAAAGGGAGCCTGGAGTGCTGGCATTATGGGAAGAAAGGACACTTAAAGAAACACTGTTGGTCATGAAAGAATGGTAGGACTATGATGCATACAGTGGCAGGAATATCTTCATTAGCCCCATCGTAATGATCAATGGGAGTATAGTCGGACCAATTGTGGGCACTTATGTATCCCAATTTCCAATAACTTAGGCTGTTGTGCCAAGTCCTATGCTACACCAACAAACTTTATCTTATGCTCACCTTGGAGTTGTTGAGCAACACATGCTAGTATGATTTCCATTTCAATCCTTGTATATCTTTTGTTAAGTCTATGAGGTCTACCCTCGGCATACTATATGGGAGAACTCTTGGCTTAAATTTATGAGGTCTACCCCATCATGGTACGTGGGACAATATATGAGGTCTACACCATCATACTACATGGGACAAATCTTCTTGATCATCCAAGAGAAAGCTTTGATTTTTCCTCAACCTCCATTGACCTAGTGGTACTTCCAATGGGTCTCAACCCAATCAAACTAAAAACATTAACTTCACTAAGGGGAGAAAGCATTAAAAATTTTTATTTTAGCTACTCACAAGATTCAAAATGACCTAAATTATGCCATGAATAGCATAGCATAGTTGTCTTGTTTGAAGCAGTGGGAAAATCTATGCCCATCGATTCCTTGGTCAAGGGCATGTGCTATTTAGGGTGTTCACCTCATAGAATGTTGTTGTACCGCATGCATTCAAAAGGTATGGTTTTTAAATTTAAATTTAGGAAAGAATTTAACAAGATTACAATAACAAGAGGGGTTTAAATTCAACTTTAGAAAAAATTATGTTAGTTCATAAGTAAAGAGGGTGCTTTTATTTGGGGGGGGGGGGGGGGGGGGGAGATTTGTAGATCATAACAGCTAGTTCTCATAATTGGACTCTTGGATTTGCTTCCCCTTCTTCTCTTCACAATTAGTGTTTTTTTGTTTGGTAATATATGTTGATGCTTGGTTGTGCTCCCAATTCCATTGCCTCCAAGGTGATTAGTGCCTAGTATGTGCATAGTGCCTCGGTGGAAGCTGCCCTCTCTTGCACTGCTTAGTGTGACTGGCTCATGTTTCTACCAGTGCTTGGCTACAAAATCACATCGTGTACTAATGGGGTCTATGTTGTGTGGAATAAAACCATATGAAGATGGGTGAAAGAGAAACAATGCAAGTATAGAAAGAAAATTGAAATTGGAATGCAATACTTGTATTATTAAGGCACTCGACCAATATAAACAAGTAGGGGGTGCATAGAATCACACCTCGACTCAAGGAATACCTCTCGACCTTGAAACAAGACTTAAGACTCACTTGGACTTGTCTCTCATACAAGACTCTACTAGCCACAAGCCACTCATTCTCAATTACAAACAACTTATAGAATGGTTCCATCTACCAGGCGGTTCTAGCAACCAACTTGCTAATTCCTACTAGGGAACCTCACTCAACCACTGACTACTATTGGACCACTTTGCTATTGCCACTCTACTTTTCCTTGCCACTCAAAGCTCTCTCATGTAGCACTTGCCTACCTACAGAGCCAACCAGAGTGTCTGGGTGTCTGTGTCTGGTTAGGTTCTTATGTCAACCATGAGTCAACACTTCACCTTGACTTAACTTCATTGGTGTCCCGACGGCGGATGACAAGGTCTTTAGGAGGAAACATGGTAAATTTGATCTTTAAAATTGAATGATCAATGGGACCAAGAGCATCTTTGAAGCTGCGTCATCCACTTTGGGAGTGCCAAAGGCACTAAGGTAGATGGTTGAAAGCGAAGGAGGATCCGAGGCATTTTGCTCAAAGAGGTAGGCATGGATTGAATTAGGGCAAATTGGTATGGGAGCTGGCAGCCATGGGTGCAAGGCATTAATATTGACAAGTACTTTGTCAGGGTGGATACACCATTTCTCCTTCCAATGAGGTACTACCTGGACCACATCTAGGACCTGTGATGCCAAGGTATGTGAACTGATATTTACACCACTTCTGTTGCAATTGCGGCTTGGTGAACTTAGCAAGCAATGAGCAAAAAAATTGGGCAAAGTGTTTCCATAGACTGGCATTCTTGGGCGCAACAACTGCTTAGGCACAACCACTTGTAATAACTTCTTGGGCGCAACCATTTATAACTTCTTGGGCACAACCACTTGTACCAACTTCTCGATCAATCGTAAGAGTGCCTTGAAGTACTCAGGTAAGTAGAAGTTGTTGAGTGGGGTAGCTCCTATATGCTCTAATTTTATATGCTCTACAAAATCACCCAAAAATTGATCTTGTAGCTAGCTCATTGCCCTCACTTTTACCTACTAATCAAATTCATGTGTAGCTCGATTGTAAAGAGATACTTTTGCTGGTAAGTACTCGAGAGGAATGTCTCAGGCTGGCAATAGATACAAAACTTAGTCTTGTGAAGGGAGACTAGTAGCAGCAACCTCCATTTTCCTATAAGTAACTCAAAAATCCTCCTTCCTAGGAATAGCACGCAAAATATCTGATGACATAAACAATGCCATGGGAAAAACTTCCAAGGGAAGAGATAGAGGCCTCACAATATGATGGGATGGCTTAGAAGTACCTTTCAAAAGAACTTAGACTGATGCTAAAAGTCCCTCATGAATGGGCGACTAGCCTGTCTGGCTCATCCAACATTAATAGAGCCATGGCCGTAGAAGTATCTAAGGTGTGTTGTGTACAGTGGGCCTGGGTGGTGCTCACTATTTGGGTGCAATGGGGTCCAGTTGTCTTGGAATCAAAAATGTGTGTTGCCTTCCCCGGTGTAGCCACCAACAAAGGTGAAGCAGAAGCTAACCCTCCCTAGCATGCTTGGCCTTCATCATCCTTTGGGTCCCTTCTTGGAATTTTGTAGGGTTCTCATCATGTGGTAGTCAGAGCATCCTGTCAATGCATTTGAGAGTGTGGATGCAGTCCTCATACTCCAAAATCCATTGTCTGAGCTCTACATTCTCAACCTGTAGGGGTGTGACTTCAATAGC
Source organism: Dipteris shenzhenensis (assembly GCF_047967505.1). Taxonomy (NCBI): domain Eukaryota; kingdom Viridiplantae; phylum Streptophyta; class Polypodiopsida; order Gleicheniales; family Dipteridaceae; genus Dipteris; species Dipteris shenzhenensis. The sequence goes on from NC_141604.1 coordinate 43,201,881, forward strand.
AGCAACTGGGTCTGCCAATTCTTGAGTGGCCTCTAGATCTTAGATGTACTGCATGTGCTGCATGTGCCCTCGGTTCCTCTCCTTGAGGGTGTTAATTTGCTACTTGGACTTAGTGGGTAGCTTCTTATCCTCATCCTACTAGAGCTACAAGGCAATGTGCTCACCTTAAGCTTTTCATTTCTCTCTACTAGCCATGGATGATTTTTACAAGTTAGTTTTGTTAAGAAGCTAAAATTTTATATTGGCATCAAAAGTTTATATGTCCTAATAAAAATAAATGTTTAAAACATTCGCCAGGATTTTTATTTTTTCCTTTAAAATTAAAAAGAAAATATATAAAAAAGTAATACATTCTACCAATATTGTGAAACTAAAACAATGAGCTTGAAAACTTTTGCCAATATTTTATATTAATATATAAGCATAGCTTTGATAAAAACATCCCTGCTACCAGCACTTGGAACTCAACCTCCAACACATCATAGTCCATCTGTAATGGGTGATTCTGACTTGCTTGTTGCACCTCATTACTCACAACATATTCCCATTGCACAATCCAGAAAAACTACCCATTAGAGTGAGACATGGTACATAATGTGTATGGTGTTGGCAACTTCAATACCCATTTTTTGAGGCACTTTTACATTCTTGTCTACTACAAATAGGAAGGAGACTTCAACAAAGAAAATTTCATTAACTCCCTTGCGCTTCAACAATGAACCTAGTGGAGGAAAGGCAGCCTGAGTAGCTAGGATTCTTCGGCCCATCTGAGGTTACCCCCCTAGTGGAAGAGGCTAGGTTGATAGGGACTTTAGGCCTAGAGGTAGGGGACCAAGAGAAGGGATCGAACTAGTAACATGAAGAGGTGAAGATATATGAGGAACCTTTGTGGTAAAAATAAACTCGATAAAAATGGCAAAAGTGGCAATGTGAGTGTCATTTATTGCACCAAATGCACTTGTCTCCAAATAGATAATTTTGTCCACACTAAAGCCGAGAAAAGAAGGGAAGGATTTAGTAGTAGTAGTAGTAGTAGTAGCAGTAGCAGTAGCAGTAGCAGTAGCAGTAGCAGTAGCAGTAGTAGTAGTAGTGGAAAATGGAGGTGATTGGCTCAAAGGTAACAATTGGTTCAGAAGTAGGAATTGGCTTAGAGGCAAGGGTGGACTCGGCAATAGAAATGCATGTTGAAGTAGTGTAGCAGAGCTCGATAGAGATACTTTAGTAGTAGCAGTGGTGGCAGTAGAAACTAAGGCAGAGTTAATAGGAGTAGAGGAAACAACTATCATATATGTGGAAGCAAACACAGAGTCTAAAGCAGAAGCCTTGGTAGTAGTAATAACCGAGACCGATGGCAAGGATGGGGGTATCAAGGTCCGAGAAATTAAATTGGCCAGGGGTGCAAGCCAGGGTACTTATCCTAAAGCAAGCCAATACTAGATCATATAGAGTGGTGACCCCAACCTATTGTGGTCTTCAACCTTGGCCACCTTCTTGAGCTGCTGGTCAAAGGCCTTGGTGAAAACAGTGAGCCAGTCCACCAAAAGGCTCGTGTGGTAGGCCGCAACACACAAAATTTTGGGTGATATTACCCGCACTCTTTTTCAATCCAATGAACTCCAATAGAAAACAAAAGAAGGGCCAAATATAAGGATCTATAGATTTGTGAATCATATACCATTGCAATGTAGGATAATACTTGATTCACAGTAGGAATCACATTTCGCCACATCTAGAGCTAGTGCAATAGTTGGGCCAACTAGAAGAAGCAACACTGATGCATAAAGCTATTGATTCAAAGTAATGCATTGCCCATAAAAGAACACCAAGTTGTCATCAACAATATATGTCGCCAAAATCTTCTAAGCAGCTTCAACATTCCACACTTTTGCCTATGGTAGGGATGCAAACCATGAGATATGATTTTGCCACAACCACAAATGAAGAGGCTTCTATGTAGGATCTATAGGATGCAGGGGTTGGAAATGAGGGCAGACTCATCACAAAGCATGGGGAGTGAAAGAAGAAGTAGTATAAATTGTGGCTGAAGTGGCAACAATGGGGTTTGGATGTGAGGATTCATGCTGTGAGGACTCTGAGGAGGTACTATATGCCATGGCATTGGGAAAAAGAAAGCAATAAGAAGCAAGATGATGAAGCAAAGAGTGAAAGAAAACACAATAGAGGAAAGTGTATACACAAACTGTGAGGGGAATTGCATGGTTTGGCTATGTTTTAGCTTGTATGTTAGAACAAGTAGCTTAGATTCCCACGCCATCATTAAGTGATTGATAAATGGACTAGATGAGATAATGTGTGGTGTGGTATCTATATTGGGAACCATGCCACCAATGAGTGCCCTCACCTTAGAGCAAACCTTAGGGCAAGACTAGTATTTTATTGTACCCACTGTGAATGATGGGGCATCACAATGTTGATATCCTAAGACCATCCCCCAACCAATGTACTAGTAACAGCGACTAGCTTGTACTTTACTTGCACTACCAAATCCATCCAGCCAAGGACAATTAGCAATACAAGGAGCCACTCCTGACAACCAAGGGTAATAGAGGGCTCAAAACGTCCCATTTCCTCCATCTATCTTAGGCCCTCAACCACCTCCATCACAAATCACTCCTATGAACCACGTCTTAGTGGAGGACCTACCTAGTAATTGGGAAGAACCAAATCACGCCCTTAGTGGGAGTGCTTATTCTCAATCCAGTAATACTATGGGTCAGTCCAACTATATAAGTCATTATGTTATGCAAGACAACCAATATATCTCCAACTACCAAATGGCTCCTATCTCTTAGCTGGGGTGAGAAATATGAACATCTTGACCAGTTGTAAATGTCAAGGTCCTCACGGGGCTAATGAGTGTTCATATAATAGAGCGATTGATCTCCCAGTCTCATGCTATAAAATGCCAAGGACCTCACTCCTTGAAATATTACCCATACAAGGATGGCCAAACCATACCAATGTCAACCGCCTTTAATGCAGGTACAAAATTATGTTTTGGTTGTGGATTGGATCACCTTTACAAAGACTACTCAATGTGGAGACTAGCAACACTAGCTACTACACCTTTTTTTTTCAAAAATGAGGGTTTATATTTACATTATATCAAAAAGTATTGAGATTACATCAGTATATCTCTTCCCTAACAAAGCAAAATGGGAAAAAGTACATAAATAAGTGGTCATATGGTAGAAGCCAAAAGTCTATCCTTGTAGTAGAGAAAATAGGTAAGAAACTGAACGCCAACTTAAGATGAGTCCTCATCACACTTTTCCTCTTCCTTTGAAGCCAACATGTTAAGACTACAAACCACCTTGAGGATAATTTTACCCAAAATAGTAGGGGGGAGTCAGAGGCATTGGTTGGCTCTGGCCCTTCATTTTAAAATGGAACTTGGAATCAAAGGTATTTTGACATCTTCACCCACAGTTCGGGCAACAAGGAACCTTAGCAAATTCATGTAGTATTTTGTAGGATGCACTTGTGGGGTCGTTGCTAGACACAGGTCTTTTGTAGTAAACTTTTGGCTTTCGATCGGTCGTGGGAGTCAAAAGAGTCATCGGCATTGGGAGTGATTCCATACCATTTGGGGGGGGACTTGGAATAGGGGAGTCTCTACAGGATCGTTAGCAGGGAGAGGAGGGGTGTCCATTTTGAGGTTCATTTATTGGTAGTACTGCTTCTCTGCTAGGGTTTAGTGACCCATCTCCATCGTGGCTTCATTGTATTCAGTATGCAAAGGTTCGTCTACTTCTGAAGCTTCCATAAGAAATCGTGCCTGAGCAAGGAAAGTGGCCTCGTTTTTTGTATATTCTTCCTCTTTTTTAACACAGGCTTAGACTTGTTTAGTAAGTTGCTCCAACAGTTGGAGGTTGTCCCAATGACCCTGAAGATAGCATCAAGTGTGAAAAATTAGCATCAATCTCAATTTTTTCAATACTAAAAACTTTAGCGCACGTTTGATACTAGATGCACCACAATGCAGCACTCCAAATATTGTTCCAATTAGATGGCACCCTAGTTGGAGAATCGCCAAGTAGCATATAAAATTAAGTGAGACACGAGAGACTTGTTTTGAACTAAATCCCAGAAAGATCTAGAGAAAGGATAGTTAAGGAAAAGATGGGGAATATCTTCCTATGCTCTATAGCATCTTTTACACCACCCAACTCCCTAGCCCACTCATCTAGCCTTGCCTACTGTCCACGCTGCCTTGTTGATGATGAGTCACAATAAACAAGATTGTTTCTCAAGGATGCCTCTGTCCCAAATTCTTTAAGATCTTGTAGTCCAGATCTTTTCTGAGTCATGCCTATGCCATTTCTGGTTGAGCTATTCCACAAGAGAAGCTTGGTCGACAAAAAAAATTGGAAAGGAAAGATTTACTTTGAACCAGTCCATCTAAATTCTTTCAGGGAGGGTTACAATCGTCCTACCATCCAAGGGAGGGTATCCCTGTCCCAGAGGTTCCTTCATTCATAGATTAGCATGACATCAGATCTATTTAGCCTATAGTTTGCTTTGAGGACATCATCTTCTATTTGGCTACTCTGCTCTCTATTCCATATGTCACACCAAACCCTATTTCTCTTTTTGTTGAATCTAACGGCTCCTTTTGAGAAAATGTCCATCAATTGGTTGTCCCCTTAGATTATCAAGAACCAAATAAAGTCCTAGCTACAAAAAGTACCTATCTTTCTAGAGAAACCTTTCCAAACTAGAAACGGCTTCAAAGATTCCCACTCTTTCCACATGCCTTCCATAATTCAAAACATTTGGCTAGGCATGTTCCTTCCCCAACAAAGCCGTGCCTAGAGGAAGATTCTTCCAATGTTTGCATCTAAGAATTTTCACTCTAGATATAATTCTACGAATGAGGACATCCCAAGTCGGAGCTTGGACTCTGATATGCTTTTAGGATCCACTGAGCCATGAACCTGGGCAAGGATTTTTCAACATCTACTATGCCTAGGTCCCTAACAAATTTAGGAAGAGTGCATACGTGCCACTAGACTTGGCATTCCTTTTTTACCCAAATCTCCCCCCAGAGGAAAGTCCTAAAGATGCTATTAATCTAATATCAAAGCTTTTCTTTGGCAAGAACCACAGGAGATAAAATAGATTAAACAAGGATACATATAATGGTTGAGAACAAAATTTCTTCTAGCCAGCATTAGTTGAAGACCCAGCCATCTTCGTGTTCTGGACCTGATCTTGTCAAGTACCCACTCCCATCTGTCCTTCTTCAAGCATCTGAGTCCCATCAAGATTCCAAGTAGCCTGAAGATTTCTCCTTCTTTTATCATCTTGCATCCTTTGTCTATCAAGAGCTAGGGTGGATGGTTCTTGTTGCAAAAAACTCTCATCTTTTCATGGTTAATCTTTGAGTCAAAGGCACTATAGAAGACTTCTAGGCATCTTACAATGTTTTCCACCAATTGGATATCATTGCGAGATGTTTACTACTCAAATTCCTTGGTATTAGCTACAAACTCCTCATTCTCCCCAGAGTTGTCATCCATTTTCTCATCGGTGACAGTAATGACTTCATCTTTTTTTTCATGGACAGAAGCTGTTTTTTTGTACTCCACAATTGACAAAGTGGTTTGTTTATCATTTTGAGTATCACTTTTCTCTTCCCTTGACTTTGTTTTCTATTCCTTGGGAGGATCCTTAATTTTCTCCTTTTCTTTTCTCCGATTGGCTCCAACTGGGCAGTCTTTAATAAAGTGCCCTCCAAGTCCACAAAGAAAATAGGAATTTGGGATGTTTTCATAAAAGACTTTCTGGATTAATTTGCTTACGTCCCCATCGAGGACCCAACTAGCATTTGCAAAATCAATAGCTAGATCCATCAGGACACAAGCCTAAGGATCATCCCTTGGACTAACAAATCTTTCAGTTTCCAAACCTAGAAACTGGCCAAGTAGGGCATGTAGAGAATCAATCTGAGGGGAAAACAATTGTAAAAGATCTAGGAACTCAACCCAAATAGGTGGCTTTGAGGGGGGGGGGGGAGACAGGGCTAAAGGACAAATCCCATAGTTGGATGGAGAGGGGCTAGTTTCTAATAGTCCAGGTGTTGTCTCATTTGCCATTTCTAGCTTTTCAAAGAGAAATACCATATAGCCATTATGGAGAAAGTAGATTCTTGTTACGTTCAGTCTCTTCCTCATCCAGAAATTACGAACCCAACCCTCTAAAGTAACTATTGGAGGATGGGACCATGGGTATAGCCAATGACCACACATGCGCAAAGCCATTTTGTCGTTTTATTTAGCATACCATTGTGGACTTTTATTGTGGGAATCTTACCTTTACTAAACTTTACATCTTGTTGAATACCTGATTCAGATTTTTCAAGTGTTCCGGTTCCTTTGGGGGCATCCACTTCTTTTTGGTTTGAGCTCCAGAAGGTCTTTTTTGCTCAGGGGGTAAGCATCTCCCAGGTTGTTTGCTTTGAGGCCAAGGGGGCTTTAAAAAGACTTCTTCTTCCTCCTTGTACAATGCCAACATAGGACCCCCTCACTAGCCCTTCCAACAAAGCTTCCATTTCTATGAATTTCAGTGCATGACGGAGGACTTGGGGGCTCCATTAGGCAAGCGACTCTAACTAGGTAATGAAAACTTTTGAACCTTTGTTGCACTTTGTATTGCTCTCACCCTAACCAAAACTAAGGAATTTTTCTAGTGTAGCCTTGAACTCTGACGATAGTTTTTTGAGCACATCTTCCTCAACCTTACTTTATGTAGTTCCCAAATGTTGCTTTTCTCTAGGTGTAAGGTGAATCTAGGGAGAGGAGAGCGGAGATTTAGTCTATCTGTCCTTCCTTATTCAGTTTCATGCATGTCAACATCAACATCACTATTAGTGTCCACCACATAACTGTTCTTGAGTCCCTGAGCCCCTAGATCTCTGTGACCAGTTCCATTGCCTTGGGCAACTGAACTAGCAGAGACCCTGTCTCCTCTGCCATTGCTAGTGGAGGCCATTCTCTATCTCTTAAGGTACCTTTTGGGTGAGCTTTTGGTACTACACCTAAGAATGCAAGTCTTATTGTTCTTATCATTGAGAGAGGCTATGTGTCCTCTCTATCCTTGAATGTTACAAGGGCCCAAGACAAGGCCTTCAATAAAGAGTTGCATGAGCAAGTGAAAAGGGACAATGCTAGTACATCGCAACCTAGAGAGGCAACTCTATCTATGCATGGAAATGTTAAATGCACCACTAAGATTGGAAAGGGCCATGATAAGGTAATCATCCAAGATGGGTTAGATGAAGACACTGCCACTCTAACTACATCACCATCTTCTTGTGGTACTTCCTCAAATGGAGGCTTGATCAATCCTCCTTTCAAAGAAGTTGAGGAATCACTAAGAACCCCTATCTAGGGTAGATCCACAATGATGAAAACTCATGATGATGAATACAAAAACCCCTTGATAGAGAAACAATGCCTTATCGAGGCACAAAAATTGATGCGCGAGTGCTAAGAAAGGTTTGAGGAAAGACTCAAGGCAACCAAGGTAGCTGATACAATCTAAGCAAGGCACCAGGAATCAACCAAGCCTCTAAATCTTTGAAAGTTCTTGAAAGGGTGGAAGAGGAAATTACTCATCCTCTTCAACTGAAGGGTCCACAATAATGCAGCAAATGTTTGAAGAGGACCCCTCCTTGCAACAATTAAAGGAAGATGACAACATGTCCTTTTACTATGGCTTTGAAAAATTGGAATCAATAGGCAAGAAATCTATCATTGGGCGCCAAGACATTGCTAGAATGGCCTCATTCCTATCCATGAAAGTAAAGATGCCCATCCTGACACTATTCTAGGGCAATCCCACTCTATGGAGAGACCTCTTAGATTGGATGAATGGGCACGTAGTAGCTCCTGAGCCCATCGATCTTGAGATGGTCAAACACCTAAATGACCCCCAACAATTTTCCAAGGTACTCATCAACAAATTGGGCCAGTACTTTGAAAGTGATGCACCAACCTAGTATTTCCAATCCCCTACCAAGACAAGAATGCTATGGCAATCTTAGATAGAGGAGGGCATGGAAAGCTTAGGATAGTTGTAATATGGGAGAAAGTCTTTAGCTAAATATATAGCTAATTATAGAGAAGCAGGCCTCAAAGTGAAAGGCTTTCATGAGTTTCAAATATAAGGAACAAATACTTTCAAAATATTTGAATAGGCTTTCAATTATGCCTAGATCTATGATGATGGGACAATCTAAAAGTGAACTATAGATCAAACTAGAGAGTGTATCCACTTTTTAAAAAGAGAATTATGAAAAAGATAAGCAAAAAAGTACTTTGTTTAAGTGTCTAAGCAAAGACCATTCTTGTTGGAACTACCCAAAAAATTAAAAGGTGGGAGCTAAATACCCAAAATAAACCTCAACAAAAACAAGACATGGGGTGCAAGTGTTACCACTTAAAGGTAGTAAAAGTACACAAATGTACAAGAGGATCACACCCACATGTGTTGCTTCTCATTAACTGTGTGTCACTTAAAGGTAGTAAAAAGTACAGAGATGTAGAGATTTATTATAAGGATAACTCCTGCATGGGTTGCTTACCCAACTCCCTTTAGTAAGAATACCTATCAAAATCTTGAGCATGAAATGAATTCAACAACATGCCATGAGTAGAAATTAGTCAAATCGACATGGTTATGTTCTACATTAAAAGAGCTTCAAATATCTTTTTACACCTTGAAGTTTAGGTAAAACATGAAAAAGTTACATTAATTTTAAAGGAGATGGGTTTTCATTTTTTTATGTATTTTTAGTTTTAGCCCCCGTCATCCAAAAGAGACCCCCCTTATTTTATGGCAGGGGGGACGTGAGATTTTCTTAGTTTTCCCCTGCATATTTGAAAATTTTTAAGGAAATTTTTACATGGACCTTGTCCCCCCATACCCTAGATGTTGGACGAGGGTAGTAACATGATACGTATTGAGTTGGTGCACAAGGGAGGATGTCTAGAAATATCAAGGGGAAAAAATTAAATTAATGGTCAATGAGAGTACCATATATAATTCCTTAAACCACTCATAAGTTAAGAAATCAAAGTTGCCTGAGAACCAAAGTGCCCACAAAGGTGTAGTCTCTCTTGCCTAGAAGTTTGGAACACCCTGATACATGATGTAGAGGTTGACATTCAAGGATATTAGGATGCTATGGAAATTTTGAATCATGCATCTGGATAGAACAGATGTTGTCCTAGGTCGATAATGGCTTTATAGTCTCAAGCATAGCTTGCAACAAAGTTATTTAAATAATTCCATTATATTTAAATATAATGGGTCTTCCCCTATATTTTAGATAGCTTCCGTGCACAAATTTATTTTTAATAAATCCCTTATATTTGAAAAGCATAGTATGGTCTTATGAGATTCATGGAAAGCATGATATATATAACTCTCCACTTATTTGTTTGATAGAAGGGTAAAATTTTGCTTGATGTTGTTGAAAAGCATAAAGTTCCTTTTAATGATTTAATGGTTGAATTAAACTTTTTTTAGAAGTGAGACATACCTAATGGTCGACCCCGTGAGACAAAAGTAGATCATAAAATAGATATCTACCCCTATTTGTAAACCCCTTTACAGGCTCAGTTAAACAGAGGAATGTGAGGTAGAAAGACACCTACATGAATATCATTAAAAGACACCTAGTTGAATGTCATTACAAGGGCCGCATTCAACTAGGTAGCTCACCTTGTCTTCTCTAGTTTTATTAATGAAGAAAAAGGATGGTACTATGTGCTTATGCATAGATTATTGATCTATTAATATATCACAACACAAATTAAATACCTTATTCCTCTCATTGATGGGCTCTTTCATCAACTGCAAGGAACTAAATATTTTACTGAAATTGATTAAAATCTAGCTATCACCAAGTACGAATTAGAGAAGAAGATCTTCCCAAAATGTCTTTTTGCACTAGCTATGGGAGTTCTCAATTTAAAGTAATGCCATTTTGTTTAACTAATTCTCTAGCAACATTTATGACATGTATGAATAGTGTCTTAAGGCCATATTTATGAAAATTTGATGTAGTATCCTCAGCTATAGTAAAACAAGAAAGAAGCATATGGAACGTTTGAGAAACGTGTTTCAAATGTTTAGAGATAACTCTTTTTTTGGCTAAATAATACAAATGTGAATTCTTCACAAAAGAAGTGCGGTACTTGGGACATATCATATCCCAAGAAAGGATTCATATGGATACTAGAAAAGTAAGGCCATATTAGAATGTCTATTTCCAACAAACTTAGAGAAAGTGTAAATCTTCTTCGTAGGTTTGTCTAAATTTAATAAAATATTCCTCCAAGAATATGTTAAAATAGTTGTTCCAATGATGGATCAGCATAAGGGAAAGGCAAGTATCTTCATCTGGGATGAAACTCAAAGGAAGAATCTTGGAAATCTAAAACCAGCTATAGTTGCAGCTCTTATCTTAAAGGTAATGGATCCCAACAAAGTGATTCTTTTTTTGGCACAGTACTTCTAAAAAGAGATAAATCAATAGCTTTCAAAAGTAAGAAGTTACATTGCGCTCAACAAAATTTCTCGACATATGAGAAGAAACTATATGCTATAGTTTTTTCATTAAATACTTGGAGGCACTATTTATATGGGTGCTAAATTTGAGGTCATATTCGATCAAGAACGTATCAGAGCTTTGAGGAAGAAAGACTAAATAGGCTAAATTTATGCAAGAATTCGATACTCGATGACATATTGAAAGGGAAAATTCAATGTGGTAGTAGATCCCTTAGTTGAATGCCAATGGTTAATGAATTGAGATTTACCCAATTGTAAAATAATTTCCTAGAGTCCCTAAAGAAAAATGTGAGGTCACTTTAGGTCACTTTTCTAGAATATGAAAAGCAATTATTGAGAGGGATCCAATAGGTCAAGGAGCTTTCATTGAGGAGTCACCTGGTAATAGTGACACATCACAGATTGGTAATAAAGGACTCAAGTGGAAAAAGTCTAATATTAAAAATGGCCACTTGCTCTACAGAGTATGTGTCCTGGATAGTAATGACATAAGGTGTGAAATTCTTTTTGAGTGTCATGGTAGCCCTAGTACAAGACTCCCGAGGATTCAAAAGACATATGTACTTTATGGTATAAAGGCAATTCTTTTAGCCTAGAGTAAATAAGGATGCCCAAGATTATCATTTGAAGTGCCAAAAAATACTAGTTCAATCAATAAAGCTGAATGTTTTGAGATAGGTGGTCTGTTGCATCATTTGAAGATCCCATTTGGCAAATGGAAAAGCATCTCCATGGATTTTGTTACCTAGGACACAGAGGTCGGCACAACTCTATGTACCGACAACTCTATGTGGGTTATTGTAGAGTGATTAACCAAGATGGCTCAATTTTTTCCAACCAATGAAGAGGTTAAAACGCCTAAATTGGCAAGTTATCGGTGTACCATATTTATAGATTGTGTTGGCTACCAACTGGTATTGTTAGAGACCAAGAAAGCAAAAGTAATAGTCATTTTTTGGAGGGTTGTTTTCATGAGGTTGGAAACTACTTTGACTATGAGCACAACCAACCATCCATTGAGTGATGGTCAAATTGAAAGGGTCAATCAGGTGTTGAGAATATGCTTCATGCATATATATATATATAAGTAAAAGGCAAACTATTTGGGATAATATTTACCCATATTAGAACTTACATATAATAGTGTCAAACATTCAATAACAAGTTTTAGTCCATTCATGATGATATATGCATTTTCAATCGAGAGCTCCAATTGTGGTAGGACTGAAAAAAGAGAAGGTTCAAGTAGCTTAAAACTCTCTTTAAGATATGAATCAAATGCTTAAGTTAGCCAAGGATAGCATTAAAATGGCTCAAGATAGAGCAAGAAGTTATGCATTTTTAATCGAGAGCTCCAATTGTGGTAGGACTAAAAAAAGAGAAGGTTCAAGTAGCTTAAAACTCTCTTTAAGATATGAATCAAATGCTTAAGTTAGCCAAGGATAGCATTAAAAGGGCTCAAGATAGAGCAAGAAGTTATGCAAATCCACACCATATGAAGTTAGAATTGAAAGAAAAAAAAGAAAATCTATCTTAGGGTGCCATAATCTTCGGGAACCCTAAAAATGAGTAAGTGTCCGAAGTTGTCTCTTAGGTATTGTGTACCATTCCTAATCCTTCACAGGATTGGAGAACTGTATTACAAATTTGCTCTACCCAATTTTGCATGTAAGTAGACTCCAAAGGAAACTAGGAGATAACGATAAACAAATAGTTGAACTTAATGTTTACCACATGAACTAGAAAAATTTTACATGGAGAAGAAAAGAACAAGACGTACAATATATTCCAAAAAAGAAAGATGGACAAGAAAAAAGACCCAACATACAATGTATAAAGAATGTTTGGCTAAAGGAAAGATAGACTTGAGGAACATTCAACATAGAAAAAGGTTTCTCAATTTTGTTTCGAGGACGTAAACCATTGTTAATGGATAGGAATGTTACATCAGCTATAATCATGGAAAACTATGGTTCGACTATGATAAGGTGGAGAACCAAAGGGCTCGAAAATGTTTGCAAGAGTGGGACATTAAAGATGGAACATTTAAGAAAGGTTACCTTGTCACTAGGTTAAAAGGGCTTGCACCCAAGATTATACCTTGGCTCAAGCATTAGTTATGGGGTGCAAAAAAGGACCATTGGGGGGCCTATTTAGTGAACATTCTTAAGCACTAATATGGGGTTACAAATGTCAAACATTAGGTTCTGGAGAGTTCCACATAGTTCCAGAGGAGGCTGTTCACGTAAGGCTAGATGCGAAGCCGAGAATGCAAGACAAGGGAGCAGGTGTAGGACCTATAGCTAGGTGGATGAAGATAAGCACTCTTTGCATGACAACATCACGTATGTCAAACATACTTACACTTACCTGGATCAATGCAATCTTTGTCAAGGCTACTGAATATGACCATTAAGAACAATTCTTCTTTTAGATTAGCTCACTCAAATCCTGTCTCTTTGTTCTTGGTGACCATCAAGAACAATTCTTCTTTTAGATTAGCTCACTCAAATCCTGTCTCTTCCTTCTTGGTGACGATTTCTTTTTCCAAACCACCTTCCTATAGTCTGGTAAAAGATGTCCAAGCTAACCACATTAGTAGCAATTATATCTAAAGAGTTCATGCCCCCTGAAGAATACTTTTTATTTTTCTTACCCTCGCCAAGCTTGCCTTTAACCTTCCTTGTGGTAATAGCGATAAACGCCTTCTCATTGTCGCCATCTCTAACATGCACTTTCAACCTAGCTTCCCCTTGTTTTGTCCTTTCTCCAACTATCAGGCACTCAAACATGAAGCTGCATGAAAAGAATCTTCACCTTGACCATTTGGTCATTGACAGATTCTCTCTCACACAGCGTCAGCTTGAATATGCGGGGAAGCTTGCTTATTGAAAGTATGGCTAACTAATTGCAGTCAACCTTTTGGCAAACTACTGCATATTGATCCTTCAGAATTTTCACCTTTACTTCCCTAACCCAACGTCAGCCTAAAACACTAATTCTACTATCCACGCTGCATTGTTGTACGGATCTTCAATATCTTCACAACCTCACAAGCAGACCCCACCAATGGATGTGTGGAAGCATTGAGGCTGCAATCGTCAATAGTGCCTCCGCATCCCTGAGTACCCGTTCTTTGACCTCATCTGGATCCGTCTTCATAATTACCTTGCCCATTGTATCCTTCTGGTCCTTGGGCTTGGTTTCACACCATCAACAACCTCCCAAAGCGCTCTTGCCACCATGTGACTGCATATGTTTATTTTTCAGAAAGGATCATTAGTCCCATCCAACATCCCCTTCTCTCCAAAGTTCGGGATAGGTATACAAGTTGCCATTGATGCCTTTGTGGATTCCGTCAATCTAAAGTTCTTTGCACTAGCTGCAAACCTTACTTGATCACAGCACACATCACCTGAATTTTAGTCTCTCCTTTTGTCAAGCAAGGGCATCCACCTCACTCAAAGAAGTTCTCTGAAATAAGGCTACCCGGGCTTTACTGAAGACTTCACCTACCTAGCTACCCATGGCAAACACATGAAATCTATAGTGTGTGTTAGTCATGAAACTGTACATCTCCCCTTTAGTCATGAAACTGTACATCTCCCCAGATAAGCTATCTACACGTAGTACAGTAAAAATAGGCTACCCGGGCTTTACTGAGGACTTCACCTACCTAGCTACCCATGGCAAACACATGGAATCTATAGTGTGTTTTAGTCATGAAACTGTACATCTCCCCAGATAATCTATCTACACATAGTACGGTAAAAATATCATCCGATGTATGAGAAGAAAAGATAATACTCAACTCTAAGAAAGCAAGGGGATTATTCAGGTTTTGAAAACTTCAGTGCAGTGCAGTTTTCTGAGAGGATAATGGGTGAGACAAGAGGAAAAATGTTTGTATGCTTATGTGGAAGGATTGGAAAGTCAAGGGCTTGGCAAAGAGTTCCAAATGCTTCTGCCTTGAGTCCCCTCCTGTATTTCTGGAATGCTTCCTCCACCTGCACAGAGCTTAGCAGGGCCTTCAAGGATATACAAGGAGTTTGGGGCCTTGTTTAGCATCAGCTCCAATAGCAGCAAGCATCCTTCAGCCGTTCAACCTGAAGCTTCAGTTCAATAATCTTGCTTGGACCTCACAAACCTTGCAACCTCTAGCAGAGCTCAACTTTTCCGCAAGCCTCTTGGTGCCCTCCAAGCAGGACCTCTCAGTGGTATTCTTGTTCTCCAGCCCGTGTGTTCAATCACTATACTCACTCATATTATATGTGCACTCTGTGATTGTCAAGGACATAAAGTGGACAATTCACATGAATGCAATCCTTTGTGGCCGACCACATCTGACCTACTGTTAGACAACCCGATAATTGGCCAGACAGCCCTGCTGCTATTATCTGGCCTAACCTGGCCCCCTGTCCCAACCATGGCTGTACTTCCCTGTCTTTATGGCCGGTTTGGGCCAGTTGCTGCTGCCTGCCAGTTGCTGCTGCCTTTCACAACTGATGTGGCAGTCTGTGTGGGCGGTGGCTGCTGCTGCTACTGTCTGCTACCCCCTGGTCTGCCTCAGAGGCAGCCATGTGGCTCTTCTGCTGATTGGCTGCCTGCATTGCAGCTTTATCGCTCCATGCCCCAACACTAAAATCTCCTTGCTATTTTGTATAAGCTGTGGTAGAGTTTTTGATTTTGTAAGTATCCATTAAGGATATTCAATCTCAAATTTCTTATATTCAACAACGTAAGGCTGCTTGTTTTCTTCGCCGCTTTTATCCAGAGCCTCTCTCACAGTTGCTACATCCTCCCACCTGCCAGCTGCAGCATAGATGTTTGAGAGGATCACATATGGTGCAGCATTTTCTGGATCCAACTCGACGCAGTGGTTTGCAGCACGCAGTCCTCGCTCAACATCAGAATGGATTCTGCATGCAACAAGGACACACCACCATGCAACGTCAGCTTTTTCGAATGAGAGGCTCCTGGTCAAGTCCTCTGCTTCATCCAAGTGTCCTGCACGGCCAAGAAGATCGATCATACACACCAAGTGTTCCTCATTTTGTGTTAAGCCATACTTTCTATCTATACAACAAAAGACGCATCTTCCTTCATCAACCTGACCAGTATGACTGCATGCACGGAGAATGCAGGTGAAGGTGACCTCATTTGGTTTTATTCCTTTATGCTGCATCTGGCATAAAAGATCCAGAGGCTCCTTGCCATGCCCATTCTCGGCAAATGCAGCTATCATGGCATTCCAAGAGACAACGTCACGATGAGGCATTCTTTCAAACACATTACTTGCATGGCACAGATCTCCAGCCTTTCCATACATATTTATAAGGGCACTTCCAACAAAAATATACTCCTCATACCCACAGTTTATGATGGCAGCATGTGCCTCTTGCCCTTCTACGAACGCTGCCATAGTGGCACATGAATCTAGAACACAGAGAAAGGTGATTTCATTGGGCTTAATGCCTTGAAACTGCATCTGCCGAAACAGACTCGAAGCCTCCTTAACATGCCCATTTTGGGCATATGCTGCAATCATGGCATTCCAAGAGACAACATCCTGATCAGGCATTCCATCAAACAAATTCCTTGCATTGCACAAATTTCCACACTTGCCATACATATTAATAAGAGTATTTGTCACAACAACGTCTGGCTCATGACCACTAGCAACAATGGCAGCATGGATCTTTTGACCCTCCCTTAGGGCTGCCATGCTAGCAGACGCATCAAGGGCACAAAGAAATGTTATCGTGTTTAATACTGTGCCTTCAAGCTGCATCTCATAAAAGAGATCCAGAGCCTCCTTACCATGCCCATTTTGGGCAAATGCTGCCATCATGGTATTCCAAGAGACAACATCCCGAGAAGACATGCTATTAAATACATTCCTTGCTTCATACAAGCTATTGCATTTGCCATACACATTGACAAGTGAATTTCCTACAAGAACATCTTGCTCAAATCCATTGTGAACAATAGCAACGTGAATCTTTTGTCCCTCTTCTAGGGCTGCAAGGCTGGCACATGCATCAAGGACACAGATGAAGGCAATCTTATTTGACTTGAAGCCTGCAAGCTGCATCCGATGGAAGACATCCAGAGCCTCCTCACCATGTCCATTCTGGGAAAAAGCAACAGTCAAGGCAGTCCAGGAGACAATATCCTGATAAGGCATTCTAGC
The DNA here is from genome assembly GCF_047967505.1 of Dipteris shenzhenensis. NCBI lineage: Eukaryota > Viridiplantae > Streptophyta > Polypodiopsida > Gleicheniales > Dipteridaceae > Dipteris > Dipteris shenzhenensis. Next base: position 43,218,676 of record NC_141604.1, read on the forward strand.
AAACACACTAACTGCCTCACACACATTCCCACACTTGGCATACATGTTCATGAGGGCAGTCCCTAGGACAATATCCTGTTCGAACCCACTAGTGATAATGGCATAATGGATTTTTTGCCCCTCGGTAACAGCTGCCAAGCTGGCACATGCATCAAGAATGCAGACAAAGGTTATCTCGTCAGGATTGATGCGATCAAGCTGCATAAGACGAAAAAGATCCAAAACTTCCTGGCCATGCCCATCGTGGGCAAATGCTGTCATCAAGACATTCCAAGACACAATATCCCGGCAAGGCATTCGTTTAAATACGTTGGTCGCATTGTCCAAATTTCCATTTTGGCTATAGGCTCTAATGAGCATGTTCCATGAATACAAATTGGGATCCGCTATTTTGTCAAACGCTGCTCGTGCATCCTCTACACAACCGCAGTTTCCATACATTTCCACAAGGCAGTTCCCTAGATATCGGTCTCTATCGTATCCACCTTTGCAAATGTAACCATGCAGACCTCTGCCATCACGCAATGCCTTAGCTTTACCATAACACCTCAAGAGCGAGGCCAAGGCTGAAAAGCTTGTGGGTTCAGCTAATAAATGATTCAAACAATTTTCAATATCAGCGGTCTGTCTCTGTCGAGGCCAGCGTTGCTGCTTATCTGTTGAGCATCTTACCGAGACTCCTGTGACTTTGTGGGTAGGAAGCTCCTTCAGACACCTCATCTGCTGGGCTTGCCCACATGGCCTAAAAGGCGAGTTGGGTGCTGGCCATCCATCGTAGACAGGAAGATCCCAGAAACTGGCCTCTGGCCTTGTGGAAATCGACTCTCATGTGACAGAAAGCTGTATTTGTGCATTCTGTCAATACAGAAACTTTCGCTCAAGCAAGGTCTTCCGATCTTGTTAATGTGGTAAACTTTGTGTGGACTTCTCATCGAAGGGAAGGCACACTGAGCTGAGCGGTGATGTGTGTATCATCGAACATGTCTAACATGATTGAACTTAATGCAAAATGAAACCTTTGGATGTTCAAGAGTTGTTGCTTGGTGTAGGTTTGAGGGCATTCCTTCTCTTACATCAAAGGAATCCCATATAGGTGTAAGCATACATAACTAGGCTTGCGGCACGCAACCCTTTCGTCGTGGAGCACGTAACTACTAACTCAAAATTGAACCTGAATCCTAGCACTTTATCAAATATTGAGAGGAAATGAGCGAATGAGTAAAAAATTGGACATGAGACACAACACAGGGCCCGTTTGGACCCGATCCTCCAAACGGGCCCCGATCCTCCCTACAATTGTCAGGGGTGGTGATTTATTATTGACTTGGTAATGTCTATATTGTTTATGCATTGTGGGAGTTGAAGCCAACAGATACATGAATAAGGGAATGCTCACAAGAGCTCATAAAAGTGATCTTCATTAATTGCAGTCTATACAATGTGGTGTCGATATCTTTCGATCTTCCATCCAACTTGGCTTTCCTTGCTCCCTCGCATCGAGAACATGCATCAAAAGAGAGGAATGTTGTAAGAATTCAGATTGAAAACAAGCAATTTTGAATGGACTTGCAATTGAAAATATTTGTATGATAATATATAATATGTAATTATTATAACTACACATAGTGTGGGCAGGGAGGCGGCGCGCTTCCTTCCCCCCAAAGAGTTATAATCCGAGAGTTATAATCCGAAGGAACGGGTGCTTTTGTGGGTGTTGAGAATATAAATACCGAGAATATAAGCGCTGAGAATAAGTCTCGCGAATGGATAAGATATTGGGATATTACCTAGATGTTAATAGTCGTAATCGTAGTCGAATGCCAGTAAAATCACGACTCTTTTGTTGATGACAGTAGGTGGTCATTCCTAGCTCCATTTCTCGTTATCCAAGTATCGGTTCCTAATTTTTCTATATTGGCCGTAAATCCCACATCCTGACGACTCCCATCTTAACCTGTGCTCACAAACAAAAAACGAGCAAAGCACATGAGGGTCCTAAAATTCAAATTTAGTCGAGGGCTTGCAAAACCTAGATTTTATCTACTTTAGACATAAATTAGTAGGTGGATCGTTGGATTCAAAATAAAAACTTGGAGTATACATTCACCATTAAACAACTTACCAGAAGGAATCCTTTTCCACATATTTAGATGAATTCAATGACATAGTCACCCGTAAGAACAAAAAATCTAAAATCACCACGTCTCTTTTGTTTATGAATAGAGGCCCCCAAACTTTGACCCCTTTGCATTACCATCTCCCTTGAACCCTTCCTTGGAACTCATAATCAAATCGATGATCTTCATAGCAAAAACTAGTCACCACCCTTGAGCATGTTCATTTGACTCTTCAACCTTCCTTTTTCTCAAGAATGCTAGTGAGTCCCTCACGTGCAGAAGATTTGGATATGTGGCTCCCAATTTCTCCACGAAGGGATTTTACCTATCTTTTGACCATTCCTCTGCACTTCATGCTATGATCCTTGGGCACCAACTCCCTTTAGTAAGAATATCTATCAAAATATTGAGTATGAGATGAATTCAAAAATATGCCATGGGTAGAAATTAGTCAAATTAGCATGGTTGTATTATACATTAAAAGAGCTTCAAATATGTCTTCATTCCTTGAAATTTAGGTAACACATGAAAAAGTTAAATTAATTTGAAAGGAGATGGGTTTTCATATTTCAGTGTATTTTTTGTTTTACCCCCCTCATCCAAAGGACCCCCCACTTGGGCCTCACATATTATGAAAAATATGTACAAATCTTAAAATCTTGCATATTTTTCAAGCTATATACCTTATATTTTGTGGGAGGGGAGACATGAGATTTTCATAATTTTCCCTTGCATATTTGAACTTTTAAAAGGAAATCCATGCATATTCTATATGGACCTTGTCCCCCCATACTCTGGATCTTGGACGAGGGTAGTAACATATACATATTGAATTGGCGCCCCAGGGCTATGATCAACCTGACTGTGCTCGGGATGGTTGCATCCAGGGAAGAGACTAATGAGAAATATTGCCTAGCCATGCCGACATCCTATGGAGTTAAGTCAATTCTTGCAATTTTCATGGGCATAGAGGGGATTCGTAGAAATTTCGAGGCTTGTCATTAGTGTTACTCTCAATGTCAAGTTCTAGAGCACCCTTTGGCTACCCCTCATCATGGTAATTAGGAGAATTCCCGAAGGGATGCTAGAAGCTGTGGGCTATGGTCGATCAAGCCTTGGGATCTCGCTGTTGAAATTTTACATGAAGAATCAAGGAAAGGAAGTAACGACGCAACCATCCTTGTTTTTATTTGTATTTTTTTAAAGGAAAGGAAGTAACAACGCAACCGTCCTTATCTTTGGCACCTGAATGGGAAGGATTTATTGGTATTGATTGGCTTGGTGATAAAATTAGACCCTCCCCATGGTCTTAAGCATTCCCATCGAGCATCAGCGATGGTGGCACTAGAGGTGGTAGAGAAGGTGGGACACCATTTTTCCGTGGAATCAATGTGAATGTACATCCTGCTTCCTTGCAAGTCTTGGAAAGCACAAAATGAACTAGATCCATGTCCATCATCCTGAATGCTTCATCACCTCTTCTTCCTCGCCCACCTAATCAGTGACTATGGCAGCTCAGTTTGACCCACTTGCAGTGGAGATTGATCATGGAGTGATTTCACAAAGGAACACCCTCAGATTGGAATGAAATCTTCATGAAGGAAGACCCTCGGCTTGGAGATTGATCGTCTAGAGCTTCTCAATGATTTCATGGAGGACGACTCTCAAGTTGATCATCTAGAGCTTTTGGAGCATGCCTTGGAATTTTGCAATGAATGCGAATGCTGCCCAAAGCAATAGGAGCAGTGGCAGCTGCCGACTAATGATGTGTAAGAGCTATTGTGCATACCCCAGATCTTAAGGATAGACCAATCCTTCCAACAAAATTTGACCTTTAGCATTTTTTTAATTGAAAGATACGAGATGATAAGCATCAAATAGGATTTCCTCGTCGCATACATCTTCAATGCATTCCAAGCCAAGCCCGTCGACATTCTCCAGCCCAGTAAACATCCTGATGAGCACCAACAACCACATCCAAATCCCATAGCACAAGCTCACTCCAGGAAGGGAATTGATCGATGCTCTAGGAAGGGAATTGATTGATGCTCTATGAGCATAATGGGATTTTCAACTCTTCAAAGCCCTAAATGCCAGTCCCATTCCAATGTTCGTCAGTTGGGTTGCTTAGCCATGGCTATCCTCCACAAAGCATCAAAGAATCTGACCGACCTCCATGCTCAGTAAGTCACATCCTAGTGCCCAAGATTCATAGTTTTAGTTATGATCTATTCTACTGAAACACATATTTATTACCATGCCATGGAGGACTTAAGGATGGTCGCGTCGAGAGAAGAAGCAATTTCACACGGGTGATGATAATAAAGTACCAACTTCTTTTAGAGGCTTTAGATACTGCCAAGGCATATAAAAAACAATCCAAAAAGCACAACAATCAAAATAAAGTACCAACTTTTTTTAGAGGCTTTAGATACTGCTAAGGCATATAAAAAACAATCCAAAAAGCACAACAATCAAAAAAGCAATCTTAGGCTTTTGCACTATTGGAAGGATTGATTTTTACCTCTAGCCCTTAGATCAATCCACGATCAAGGGGTACAAGTGGCTCAACTAGGGCTCAAGACATCCAAACTTCCCCCTAGGCTGCCTGCCATAAAGAAGTCAACCTAGGTGCCCCTGACTCCTTTGATGCTTAAATCAAAGGCATCAAAATGATGAGGGTGCTTTGGGATTCAATATGTGAAGTGGGAATTTTCCAAAGTTGGTATAGGGTAGCCCATCAACAAGGAACTTCATGAAAAGTTTTGAGAGAAGGGTTTTGTGTGAGTGCAAAAAATAGAGCTCTTCTACAATGTGGGCAGCACAAGGTGCATGAAGAATTGATGCAACCAAGCTGACTTGATATCAGTGTAATGGCAAGAAGTACATGAAACTAATGTTGTGTACCTATTTTTCTCAGGATTGCTCTCGTACTTCAGACCATTAGATCAGCTTGGAGGTGGATGTTGCATGCAATAACAAATTATTAACAATGCATGTAAGTTCGTTGATTCCAAAGAAAAGAGGAAAGACTCTTGGGTAGGTACCAGTCTTTTCATCACTAGCTAATTTTGGTGGTCCCTTGGAATCATCTATCTCAGAGAACAAGTTTTTGCTAGCGGACTATCTAATTTGGGTTACCTTCTTTAGTGCTAACCTATGCTTCAATCAAAGGTGTTATCAGAGTGATGCAAGTCATTTGATTTTCGTTTGGATCTCACACTATTGGTTAATCGAAAGGGGGGACTCTTGACCAAGTTTTGAGAAGAGGGTATTGCATGAGTGGAAAGGTGTGGTGGATAATAGTGAAAATTGCTCTTTTTCGACTAGTCGTCCTCGTGTCCAAGGTAGTGTTGGTTCATATGTGGCTACTATAGCACATGTTGCTCTATAAGAACAAAATTTGTGCATGAGCAAAAGGTGTGGTAGGCAGTGATGAGACATGTTCATTTGTAAATGGTGATTCCCATGCCAAGGGTATAGTTCAGATGTGGCTACAACACAAGCTGCTATAAAATTATAACTTATTCTTTGACAAATTTTACTCTGTAAATTTAAAAGTTGTGCTTTGACAAACCTAGAACACAGATACTACAAAAGTAAAACCTATGCTTTGACAAATTTGACTCTATATTAATAAAGTGACTAAGTTTAGCACCTATAAGAATTAGAAGACTACTGACACGAAGCTAAGATGTGTGATAAAGATTCCTTTCAAAATTGTCAAGGCGGGTTTTCACAATCTAGCTCGAGGTGTTGTGTATATACTTTTCTTGGACGGGGCTCTTCTAGTGCTTAAGTGATAGAGGCACCTAGAGCTTTGAAAAAGGGGTGTGGGTCATCTAAGATCATGCTTAAAAGAAGCTTGATAAATTTAATTTGTAGCTCCCAAATATATCCTTAGAATTGGGACGTGGGTGTGCCGTGGCCAAATTTATGCTTCATTTGGCACATCAAGAGGCTCCTATGGGGGGGCTAAAGGCCCTCAATTCTTGATTCAAGCAATGAGTATGCAAGTCCTTCATACTTGAAGGATTCGAGATTGTGGCAAATCGATTTAAAGATTCAAATCCACTTGTCCTACTAAATTAACCATATTAGCACCTTCCTAGCCTTTGGTGCCATTTTTCACTCAAATGGCAAGAAAGAGTGGGTCCTAGAGTCAAAAAATTAGTATGCAAGACCTTAATACTTTATGGCCTTGAGTTTGGCAAGGACATTTAAGGATTCGTCCCTCTCAATCAACCTTATATAGTCTTTTTTAACACTCTCCTAACCGTGTTGCCAATTTTCACTAATTTGGGCATATGGAATGGGTAAATAGTCTCAAGTAAGGGAACAAGTGTGCAAGGCCATCATACTTAAAATGTTTGAGTGCAAGTCCATTTAAAGATTCAAATCTGTTTGCCTCTCCAAATCAGTCATGTGTGGCCTTTTTTACATCTCCTAGCCTCTGCAATTGGGAATGCATGGTCATAAAGACCTAGGAGAGGTGTAATGCATCAAGGGACATGCAAGGCATAGTTGAGGATTATGCTGATGTTCTTAGCTTGTAATTATAGGCATGTATTTAAGTCTCTTGATGTACAAGTAGACACTAGCTGCCATTAAATAGATCCCATGAGATTTCCAATCATGCTTCAATTAGGAGAGAATTCATATGGGCCTCACAATCCTCTTAAAAAACATGTCACATGGCCCTAAATGGCATTTATAATCAACTTATGGGACTTTGTTGAGAGGAAATGCAAGTATTGTGGAATAGATGAATTTGAGGGAGCACCTTGCATAAAGGGTCACTTGCTCAATGAAAAAAATATTATTCAACTTTAACATGGCCCAAAAGTAGTCAAAGAGCTCCTATTTTGAGAGATAAACTAGAGACAAGTGGTAAATTGTGAAAGATGTTGTTCTAGGAGGTTCAACGTAGAGACAAAGAGGTAAATTACAAAAGAGATCATTCTAGGAAGTTCACGATGCAAGCCGTATGTACTATGGATCCATCTAACTCCTTAAGCACACAAGATCAAGAAAGTAGAAGCTCTATAGCTACTCATGCTGTAGTACCGTTTGTGGGTGCAAATGATGCTCAATTTATTGCATGGAAAGCATCTCCATATATGACTTGTGAATCAAAGCAAGGGTTGTAAATCATAGTTCTAAATAGCCCACAATTGTGGAGAGCATTTAGATCCAAGATTTAAAGGACATAAAATATATTTGTGGAACATCAATTTTGTATTTAGGATATCCAATGAGTATAGTGGAATGAGAATAAGGGAGATGCATGGAATTGCATCATCAGCCATAGGCTTCAAGGCCACCCGGTCCCATAGATTGGGGACAACTATACTAGACAAAGAATATCTTTAAACAAGCTTAGATGCATTTCCAAATTATTGATTAAAATCTCACTGTACAGCTTTGAAAAATGGAAAAATAATCTCCTCTTGAATGTGTAGATCTAAGGAGTGTTAACCTTAGTTGTGGTACCAACTAGCCATGCATCTCACACATAAGCTTCAAGGCCACTTGGTACCATAGATTGGGGCAACTATACTGGACAAGTCATATCTTTAAACAAGCTTGGATGCATTTCCAAATTATTCATCAAAATCCCATTGTACAACTTTGAAAAATGGAAAAATAATATCCTCTTGAATGTGGATATCTGAGGAACGTCGACCTTAATTGTGGTACCAACTAGTCCCATGTATTATATAGGACACATACAAGGCACCACTTCTTAAGCTAGATCTCTTAGCTACAGCTTGGAGAGTAGAGGAAAATTACCTCTTATTAATCCATTGTAGATGAAAATGGAGCCCCTCATGAATTTATATATTTATGATGGCCACTTGGTACCATAGATTGGGGCAACTATACTGGACAAGTAATATCTTTAAACAAGCTTGGATGCATTTCCAAATTATTCATCAAAATCCCATTGTACAACTTTGAAAAATGGAAAAATAATATCCTCTTGAATGTGGAGATCTAAGGAACGTCGACCTTAGTTGTGGTACCAACTAGTCCCATGTATTATATAGGACACATACAAGGCACCACTTCTTAAGCTAGATCTCTTAGCTACAGCTTGGAGAGTAGAGGAAAATTACCTCTTATTAATCCATTGTAGATGAAAATGGAGCCCATCATGAATTTATATATTTATCACAAGGGTATTACCACATATACTAGGATTATTGATCCCTATCACCTATATTTATCACAAGGGTATTACCACCTATACTAGGATTATTGATCCCTATCACCAATGGTAATAATCACAATGACAATGGTAATAATCACAATGACAATGGTAACAATTTAGAGATAGACAGTTGTAATCAAGATATCGCTAAGACTTTTCTTGAAAAAATTCTTGGTGGTGACAAGAAACCTACTAGTGGTAGTGTGTATACCGTCACTCGGTATCAAGGTCTATCCTAGTAATATGCATGTTACTATTGGTAATCTTATCATTACCATTGGAATGCTTTAACCACCAAGAGTATCTATCTAATTCTATGTTTGTGTCACCAAACAGGATAAATGTGTTATTGGACCTTTGATTGCATGAAAGTGATCATCACAACAATTGACAGCAAAAAACACAACATGATTACATAGATATGTTAATCCATTGCCCCCATATATTCCATCATCAATTGGTCTATTCCTTCTATAAGAAAATTTAGATGCTTTTGAACCTTGAGGATATCTTTTCTACCTTTAACTTCCTTGTGTGTCCAAGCAAGAAAGGTATCTTTAGGATTAGTGACATTAGTATTAAAGAAAAATTCATTTTTGGAGAGATCCATGTAAACCAAAGTGCATATGCCTTGATCTCAACCGATAAACTCTCTTGAATTTTTATGCATTGCCCACAAGTATGGAATTCCAATTAAGAGGCTCCCATATATGCAAATTTGCTTGCCTTCCCAAACCTTAGAGCTAGGGCACATCCCATAAACAAGTGAAAAATATCTTCAACAATAGCCTGACATCTTTTGCAAATCCCATCAAATTTTTGACCCTAAGACTTCTAGCATTAGTCCATAGGAATTTTTGTAGAATCAACCATATTAAATAGGCTCTTTTCCAGGAATGATTTTTTTCTAAATAAGCTCTTTTTTTTTTTACCGTATAGCTTTAGACTTTGACTTTTTCTATCTTTAACTCAGCTTCTAGATTAAGTCAACATTCAAATTTCGAGTAAGGATGAGATAAAGTGGAGCACTCCCATCATAAAAAGTTGAGATTCCCCCAACCAAGTGTCCTTATTTAGTCATAGAGCCATTGTTTTCATGACAAGTCTATCTCTATTAACCTCAGGCCAAGCTTTCCACCTCAAATTATCACTGCTCCATAGATGTCACCACGTTTGAATGTCAATCTAAGGTCTTTCTTAAATAATGATTGAGCACAAATGAACTACATAATTGATAAGTCATCTAATAGGTGATCCATCTTGAAAATGATAGACATCCAAATGGAATCCAAACCCACAAACTTGTCTTTTCTAACCTAAACCAAATGAGATTCGACACCCTCATAGAATGACCACATTGATCTCTATTGTTAACATCCACAGAGTACAACTGCCAAATGCAAGGTAATCAATGAGTAAAGGTGACCAAGCCGAATGATCTACTTCAACACGACAAGCTCAAGGGAGTTTGATACCCAAATACACCAAGGTCAAGGATTACAAGCAATGTGCACACAAAAGGAGTATGGCTCAAACTCCCTGTTTGATACCCAAATACACCAAGGTCAAGGATTACAAGCAATGTTTGATACCCAAATACACCAAGGTCAAGGATTACAAGCAATGTGCACACAAAAGGAGTATGGCTCAAACTCAGGGAGTTTGAGCCCCAAATACCCTAAGCCCGCCCAAAAGTCCAAAGATTCCAGGCAACGTGTACAGGTGGTATGTTCCAACAACTGCCCCTGCCCAAAACAAGGAGTTGCAAACTTCTAGGCCATGAAGAGTGCATGCACCTTGCACTATTCAGCCCCACATCCACAGGAAATAGCGACACCAATGAAGATAGCCCCGGAAGAAATACAACTCAAACTCAGGGAGTTTGTTCCCCAAATATTCCGAAGAAAAGGCTTCCCAGCTACATTCAGGATGACCATTGAGTGTCTCAACGAAGCTAAGTCTCGCCACTCCAGGTTTGAGTCTCATGCATCATGTATGACACCAAACAGGTAAAGGTGTGAGGGCGCTCAAGGAGTTTGAGCCCCAAATCACCTGAGCCTGGGAGTGGCGAGGCTAACACAAGTGCTATTTGGAAACTGGTTAGGACCACCTCCCAAGCGCTTTAATATGGTTAACACAAGCGCTATTTTCGCTAGTAGGGAGAGTCGGTAAGAATAGTAATATGCCGTGGCGCCCTATGAGCCCAAGAGCCCGTGGTTGTAAAGTGAGGGAGAGTGCTAAAAAGGAAAAGAGTTGGCCCTCCCTTCAAAAGGTGACTTGTATAAAAGGCCAAAAGTTTGACTTTGGTCTTCATTGTTGTTTGCACAAGTTTGAATACAAGCTCCCTCTTCTCTTCCAAGAGAGTGTTTTGGGTGTATTCTTGTTTCCATTGTAGTGCCTTTGTGGTTGTCACTCTATCACCCTTCACTCCCTTCAACTTCTTCCCTTCCTCCTCCGCCCTTCTCCCTCTCCCCTCCCCTCTTCCCCTTCCCTCTTTCTCACGTGAAACCACATTGCAACAATCTAGAGGTCACTTGAGTGACACTTGCGGATGGCTCGTGCTATGCATTGCTCCCACAAGGAGTAGCCGAGAGTGGAAGCTCCGTCGACATATCTTCAACTACCCCACGACACGTGAGTCACTGTCACTCAGACCCACCGCATTTTTAGCGCCGCTACCAGGGAGAAAAGGTATGCTTTTGCATTTGCACTTGTCTCCCTTCGTTATATACCCATTGCACAAGTTTTCAAGCTTAACTTAGAGCTTGTTAGTGGAGTTGTAAGAAGAAGAGAGGTGGAGAGAGAGAGAGAGAGAGGACAGAAATCTGTTTTTTCATGAAGAAATGCCATTTGTGAGCTAGGGAAGCTTGTTTTGGTTGCTTTTTGGTGTTTCAAGTTGATAGGAACTTAGTAGGCTTGATTGCTAGGGTGTGTGTGTAGTCTACTCACCTCAAAAAACAACAAAACTAAGGATTTTTGTCAAGTTTTGAAGTAGTTTCATGTTCTAGAATTCCCTTTTCTAAGTTTTGCATTTTGACTTTCAAAAAGTATTTGTTTTCTTTTTTTTTTTGCATTGAGTAGGTAGATTAGGTAGTGTAGCACTCCCCCGTCACAAAAAATCATGAACAGAAACTGCAAAATCCTTAGAAATCACCCAATCTCAGTTGGTGCAACTGTGTCTGACCATCCCATCGAGTCGACGCTATAGCATATCACACCGACTAGATTCCCCACCAATCGGCGTGTTAGCCGAATCTCATCGGTCAAACGTTGTTGACCCGATGCTGTAACACTTCCCCGCCGACCTAACGCCTAACCACGATTCACCTCGTTGCTCGGAGTTAATGCTTGTCAGAGTTACTTCCGCACCAATCTGAGAGGTCGTTGACCCGTGCTGTAGTGGTTCCCCATCAACCATTGCTATTTTACTATCACGCTCGTCGATGCGGTGAAACTACTCCTCTGATCGTAGTCGTAATCGTTCCCCCCCACTATCGCGTTACTACATCGCACCACCCATTGCTATGAAATTCCGCACTCCGATGTTGTCCGTGTACTATGTCGTTGTCGCTATACTATCCTATCAAGTCATTTTCTTGCTGACTAGTGTCATACCGTATCCCTACACTCGTGGGGATATTTCATCCTTCCGATTACGCTGACCATGTGGCAACTATTTTCCCACCAATCGTCGCCATACATCCATCACACCAACCGGTGGCATTTCCTTATTTCACCGATCGTTCGCTGATAGGATATGCCACCGCCCATCGTCAAAACCATACTACGCCACCCGTTGCTATACCCATAGCCCACCGATCGGTGCTGTAGTGTTACCCCGTCGACTGGTGTTGTACCTCTGGGGTAACCAAGGAATTAACAAAAAATTCTAGAACCTCAATTCAGCTTAAGTGTCCCTAGCCAGAGGCACCCCACATGCACCTGAGGTCCGAAAGGATTTTGCTAAAGGGTCTAGTGCCAAAGGAAAGCGCTTCGAGCTATGCTCAGCAGCCCACCCTCCGTCCTAGTTGGGGGTCCGACAGCTCGATTCCTAGCCTCCACTCATTCGTAGGACCCCATCCAGAAACTAAATCTAGTTTAGACAACACCGAGAGTCTTGAAGGAGTCATGCAAGACCCCACGGGCCCAAGGGCATCGGAAGCCCCCTTCACGAGTGTAGCCTCTCCCAACTCTCCTGCACCTTCAGTTGCATCCAAGCTTAGAGGTATGTTCTCTAATATGTTTGACCGCTTAGGAAGAACAGAGTCGACCGACATGGAGAACCCTTTTGTCAGCATGTCCATAGGGAGGGAAGGCCAACAACATATAGTTCGCGAGCCACAAATCGGGATAGAAACCACTTTTGTGAATCCAAGTTCCTCCTCTTACGCTAGACACCCCAGTGGGAGAACATGGATGATGAAGATCCATGGATGAGGGAACTCCATAGACAAGACCCAAGTCGAGGGGATGCTAGGAACTTCCAAGGTGGAATGCCTTACGACCCTCTTATCGCCCCGGCCCCACCAACCTTCATCAACTTTGGGGCACCGTAGCTTCCACCCTATCGCCCACAGCATGGGACCAATGCTACCATGCCCCAGGACCCCCCACCTCCAGGAGTCCATTCCTTCCCGTCTATACCAGTTGCACCAATGAACGAAAGCATGGTTACTTTTGTCCTGATGCCAACACCAGCGACTACATGGACACGACCACCTAGGCAAGGCCTAAGGCCAGCCCTACGTGCCATAGGTGGGGAAACCATGGTACCTCCCAATGTCGCTTCCCGAGGTCCCTTCCCCAACCCATGTATCAAATGCGACACCCATTGGCCCTAACCGCCCCACCCAACCCCCAACTCCCGCAAGGTGGCCCTGTAGCTGGCTCTAGCCAGTGTCAGCCAGCTCTGCTGCCTCCACCCATACTAGGCCCACAACCCCCACTACCTCGCATTGCCCCAGTCAATCAAGTGTTGGTTGAAGAGTTGCCCAATGACTAGGAGGAAATGGACCCTGATCATGAACCTCATGATTATTACCCTTATGAGGAGGGAAGTGGAGCCTTAGCTCACTACCTCCTGCCAGAGGATCAACAAGTCCCCTTATTTCAAACTACCCCCGTAAACGCAAGGGCGAGAGATTTGAACTCAATTGCCCGGAGGCCCCCACTCCAATGTTATACATGCCAAGGTCCCCATAGAGCAAGTTAATGCCCCTACCGAGGCACTTCGAAACCGCTAGTATCCTATTTCAAATGCCACGGCCCACACTTCTTGAAGGACTGTCCATACAGGGATCGCACACCCACCGCCCCAACCACAACCAACCCTGCCCGCTTGTGTGCAAGATGTGGCATAGAGCATCTATTCCAAGACTGCCCCATGACAAGACCAACCACTCCACTCACCCCGCCAAAGAGCACCAGCCTCAATCTACTTAGCATCGAACAAGGCCATGTGTCCACTATGCCACTACAAGTCATTACAAGGATGCAGGCTAAGGCACTAGGCAAGGCCATGAAGAAGCTCACTAAGAAGGGTAAGGTATCCCCAATGCCCAGCGGTCTCGAGATTCCTCCACAGCCTCTAACTCATTTTAAGAAAGCCATTCGAGTAGGTGACGGTTTCGATCAGGTGTTCATCCACTGATGAGGAGATAGCTACCCTTGCCACCTCCTCCGCTTCAGAACAGTCTTCCATCTAGGGTGACCCTACGGTACCCCCTATTCCAGAAGTAAACACACCAATGCAGGCTCAGGGCCTGGCATCAGTTCCCACCTATAAAGAGACCTACCCCGGTCTTAGAAAAGAAATACGTAAAGAATGCCCAAGACTTGGTGCGTGAGTGCCAGGATAAGTTCGAGCATCAACTAAAGGCCAATAAGGGATCAGATACTATCCATCTAGCCCACCTGATGGGGCATTGAGGAGAGAAATCTTTCAAGGTCCCAAAAAGAATGGAGGAAGAAGAACACCTTAGCTTGGAGCAGTCGGAAGCTCTGGATCTGATGGAGCATTAGTTCCAAGAAGACCTAGTGCTACAGAACCTCCAAGCCGAAGGAGACCGATTCGGCTTCGATGACATGTTGTCCATGGAGGAAGAAGCTTCACTAGAACCCTGTGACAGTGTTGGGCTGGTTGCCTTCCTATCTATAGAAGTGAAAATGCTGATCACATCTCTACTAAGAGGAAATCCCATCCTATGGCATGATCTCTCCAATTGGATGAACATGCCGTTCCTACCTCCAACCCCTGCCAGCAACCAATCAATGCTAGATAAGGGGCCGAACCTACCCAAGATTCCCATCAACAAGCTAGGCCAGTATTTCAAGGGTGATGACACAAACGCCTCAATCCCCATAGTCTACCAGAACCAGAAGGTAGAAGCCATCCTAGATGGGGGAGCAGGAGTGAGTGTCTGCACCAAGGAATGCTGGGAAAAATGGGGAAAACCTGCACTTGAGTAGACCCATCTGGTAGTAAAGCTAGCCCCACTGGAGGAACCACTGAACCTCCGGGAGTACTGACTGGCATAAACATTAAGGTGTTTGGATTCATGTACCCTGTCAAGTTCATGGTCATGGACTTCACATGATAGCCCAAATATGAAGCTATCCTAGGCAGACCCTTCTTACGAATGTCTAGACTCATGCATGAGTGGCGTAATGATAATATCTACTTACGGCACAAGGAGCAAACCATGAGAGTGGACTTACATTCCTACAAGGCCCACCCATTGTCAGGACACCTCTTTGCCACCGCGAAGTCCGACACCACCACCCAAACCACCTCCGTGAAGCTATTTCAACCCTGTGACAAGGGAGAGGATGAGAAGGAGTCTAATGACTTCTAGTATGCACCCCTCCCTGAGCCAGAATTCTTGCAGAACCGGATGCACATCTTAGCCAACATAGATGTCCCAGAAAGAGTAGGGTTTCATATCACCACCCCAAAGGTGGAGGGTCTAACCTCGGTGGCTCCCCTAAGGATGTTCAATATGCTCAAACCATGAGAGGTAAGCAAGGGAACAATAAGGGTAAAATCAGATCTTCACTGGCTGACCTACGTAAGTGCCACAATCGCCCACCACGAGTTCTCCTCTAATTGGGGAAACGGGGTGAATAAGGTAACCACCCCCGTTAGCTCTGTAAGTACAAGGGAAGAGCCCCCTTCAGGTCCCAAATCCCCTGCATCCAAAGGCAAGGCAAAGGCCAAAAAACCCACTACCCCGATAGATAATGAGAAGGAGATTGAGGATAAAGAAGAACTGCGGTAGGTGCCAGTAGCCCACTACAAGGCCTATACTATTCAGGATCGCAAGATCTTATACCAACAAGCCAAAAGAACCCCAGAGGATAGTTGTTCTCAAGGATATGATGGACCAACCCTGGTCAAGGAAGTAAACTTAGCCTCAGAAGCTTGTCACTCATCCGCTCATATGGTTCACCAGCGAGCATTGAGGTGCTTGATCCTGGCAATGTAATCCCTTAGGGATTCCTTATCATTCTACTTTACCCCATTCAATTGATTAATCAAGCTCCATTTATGGCCGCTGTGGGCAAACCCCACAATGAAGGCCTTTCTCAATGTCTCCCAGTTGATTTTCTCTTTTGGGGTGAGAGCCCTATACCATCAGCTTGCTTTGCCATCCAAGCTGAGACCAAATGCATTGGCCATTTCTAAGTCCTCGGGAGCACAAAAAGCTTTGCAAATTTGCTAAATCACTCGTGGGAGATCGGATCTCCTCCAAGGAACTTAGTCATTAACTTGAGATTGCTATGGGTCGGCTCCTCGAGGGATTCACAATCCTCACGGGAAACACTGGGGCGGGTTCCTAGGGCATTCACCAAGATCCGCATTGCCTCATCAGTTAACACTGGCCTGGAAGTACACAGACATGAAAGGAGTACCAACCGTAGTAGTGCAGCATACAATCCCCATGATGGATGATGCCAGGCCAGTATGGCAACGCCCCTACCCTATGAATCCTAAATATGCACTCATAGTGAGGGAAGAAATCCAGAAACTCATAAATGTAGGATTCATCTACGAGATCGAGCGTACAGACTGGGTATCACCCATTGTGATAGTCTTGAAGAAGAATGGAAAAATCAGAGTATGAGTGGACTTGAAGAAGGTTAACACGGCCACGAGACATGACCACTACCCCTTGCCATTCATGGAGCATGTTCTAGAAAGGGTAGCTGGAAAGGAAGCGTATAGCTTCCTAGATGGATTTTTGGGTTACAACCAAGTCTCAATCGCAACGCCAAGATCAGCATAAGACCGCCTTCGCAATCGAATGGGGAGTATATGCAGCCAGGGTTATGATCTTTGGTTTAACCAATGCCCCAGTGACTTTCCAATGTATGATGATCACGGTATTCAAAGAATATCTAAGGGACTTTGTGGAAGTCTTCTTGGATGATATCTGCATGAACTCGAAATGGGATGACCACCGGAAGTATCTCAGGCTCGTCCTCAAGAAGTGCTGCTTATACTGCATATCCCTCAACCCCCTTAAGTGCCAGTTCTAGGTCACATAGTGTCCCAGAATGGAATCTTTACGGACCATAATAAAATCAAACTCATTTTGGAGTTATCGCCCCCCACCAATGCTAATGGAGTTCAATGATTCACTGGCCACACGGGCTATTACCAGAGATTTATTTTGTTCTACGCCAACATAGCCTGCCCATTATACAAACTGCTAGTATCCTTGAGTGGACCGAAAAATGCCAAACATCCTTTGAAACCCTCAAGCTAGCTCTAGCCACCGCCCTAGTACTGAGGTCTCCCAACTGGAATTTAATATTCCATGTCCACATTGATGCCTCTAACTTTGCCATTGGATGTGTGTTAGCTCAGCCCAAGGAGCATAATTTGGATTACCTAGTATACTTTGCAAGCTATCAACTAAATGAGGCCAAAGTTAACTACACCACCACTGAGAGAGAGGGTCTCGCCATGGTCTATGCAGTCAAGAAATTTAGGCACTACTTGTTAGTTGCTTGTTGCTGACAAGTTTCTCTTCTTTGTGGACCATCAAGCACTGCTCTACTTGGTCAACAAATCATGCATGATAGGATGCACCACTAGGTGGATGCTGATCCTACTAGAATTTGACTTTACAGTCATTGTGCACAAGGGCAAAACCCACGTTCTAGCCGACCACTTATCGAGGATCCCTAACGGTGGCGAAGCTCCAACAAGAGTAGAAGATGATCTCCCCGATGCTTCCCTCTTCTTCCTCGACATCATTCCAGAATGGGTCGTCAAAATCGGCCACTACTTGGCCAACGGACTACCCCTAAGCCAAGGCCTTAAGAAGGATAGAGCTGTAAACTCATTAAGGATGCAGCGCTATATCAGCTCTGATAGCAGGCCAACTCTACCTCATGGGTAAGGATGGCATACTGCGAAGGTGCGTATGCGAACACGAATACATCAAGGTGCTTGAAGAAGCCCACTCAAGAATCGCAGGAGGCCATTTTGCCACTGAGGTTACAGCACGTAAAGTGCTGCAAGCTAGTCTCTAGTGGCCAACGCTCTTCGGAGACGTGGCCGTATTCGTCAAACACTGTGACCCCTGCTAGCGCATCCAAATCCCACACAGGGTAGACATGATGCCCCTGATTGGGATCCTGGCTGATCAACCCTTTGAGAAGTGGGGCATCGATTTCATTGGTCCCATAAGCCCAGTTGCTTGCTAAGGGAACCGGGGCATGTTACATCATCCTAGCCACCGACTACTTCACTAAGCGGGTAGAAGGAAGGGCCACGGTAAAGGTTGATGCAAGATCCACCGCCAAGTTCTTATATGAACAAGTCATCACGCGGTTTGTATGCCTATTGGAGTTAGTCAGCGATCGAAGAACCCACTTCCAAAATGAAACCATAGCAATCATGGCAAGCAAGTTTATGATCATTCATAGGAAGTCAACGCCATATTACCCCCAAAGCAAATGGCTTGGCCAAAAGCTCCAACAAAACTTGCTGTAAGATTATCACATGTACGGTAGAAGCCAGTCGTACCGACTAGGCGCATAAGCTCATAGTAGCGTTATGGGCCTACAGGACCTCCTACAAGGTGGCAACACATTGTACCCCCTTTAAGTTAGCCTTTGGGGTAGAGGCAGTAATGCCAATGGAGTATGTAGTGCCTAGCCTCCATTTAGCCATAAAGGAAAGACTCATGGAAAACCTACTAGCCGAAAGGCTAGTTGACCTCGAAAAGCTATAGGAGACAAGGTTGCGAGCAGCCTACGCTCTTCTAGTAGAAAAGGCCCGATGTGAAAAATGGTTTGACCGCAACCTCAAGAACAAGGACCTAGCAGAAGGAGACTTGGCACTCCTGTACAGTGTTTGCAACACCAAACGTAAGCTTAAGTACCGAGGTATGGGTCCTTACCGCATAGTTGAGATCACCCCCCAAGGGGCGTGCCGAATAGCCACCCTTGATGGGATAGAAATGGATGGCTACCTAAACGAAAGTAAATTGAAAAGATACTATAGACCACTCACTATCCCTACCCTTCAAGCCGTGCCTTCAAGCCGTGCATAGAGAAAAAGAGCTCAAGGCAAAAGTGGCCAAGATAAAGTGTCAGGCCATCGAGGAAGCCAAAATCCATAATGCTAAGATTCGATAGCGTAAACAAATGACCCTTTTTAAGGCGACGACTGAATAGATTCAACTAACAGATGAGCTAACAATAGAGCCAGCCAGGTTGCTTGTTTAGCTACAAGTACCACGTTCAGCAACAGGTACCATGCATGTGCATCAAAGCACTCGTGGACCTAGGAGCGAGCCACAATTTCATCTCCCAAGAGGTATGGGAAAAGCTACAGGTACCCCTAACCCTCACTATTACCTCAATAAGAGCTATAAATGGCCAACTTCTGCAAACCTTGGGTTATGTAAATCTAAGTCTAATGGTTGTTTTCCCAGCTGTGGATATACGCGTTTATGTTCTCCCTACGGAAGCCACTGAAGAACAGATTATTCTAGGAAGAACCTGGTGCTACACCATCAACTGGCATGCCCAAAATCCTTCTCTTACCAATGGTGATCAAACAGCAGTAGTCCCGCTATGCAGACCAAGCCCTCCCTCCTCAGCCTCGACCTTGCCAATTCACGACAATGAAGCGACACAACAAAGATGACCGGAAGCCCCAGCTTCCACCAATGCACCGCCCCAAGGCCCAGCTCGAAAGGAGCACAAAGCTCGCCGCAGTGGTAAACCAATGCCATTGCATGCTCAACCCACACCACCATCCTCCGCTCAAGAAATTTGGGAGCTGCAAGTACAAGATTCTATCCTCACCGCCCAATGTCACTTCAATTGGAACCGATGCCTCGAGAATGGTAACACAGCAGTAGTAGCTCCAGCCACCTTGAGGTTGCTTCCCCCATGCACAGGCACTACTCGGAGGAAGCTGCGTCCAATGCTCACACCTCATCCATCGCCATGCACAGGCACTACCCGGAGGAAGCTGCATCCAATGCTCACTCCTCATCCACCGCCAAGCATCACCAATAGTTCGGGTGGCCAAGGCAACAAAGTCACCTGAATCTAGAAGAAGACATTGCAAATCTCGAAGGTGACAAAGGCAACACCACAAGAACCTGTGTCCTCATGGGATACAGCACCACAAGAACCTGCCAATGATCTAGACACAACAAGCCAGCCTCAAGGTACCGAATACACAATGGTGCCACCACAGGCAGTCCGACTCAACACAAGCATCGCCACCACCAGTCGAGAGACCCCACAAGAACCGAATTCCACCCCATAGGGAGTTACACAAGAACCTCGCCTTAGAGCCGAACACTCGATGTCGGAGCCCGCAACAGTAACAAAGTCCAACACAAAGGTGCCTCTAGCCTCCAAGGTAAAGAACAAGTTGGACAAGTACTCTACATGGCTCCTTACTCGCTATGCTACACTACGGCGTCTGCCTTGACCGCATTCATCATAATCATCATGTCTAGGTCTAGATGAGTTAGTACGGTAGGCATCTCACCTAACGTACCAGCAGCACACTAGTCTCTGTCAAACACACCGCACGCACACACACGGTAGGTGACTAGAGTCCGCTCTTGCATTTTTTATAAGTGCTCATGTTCTCGCACGCTGACCTCATTGTCACGTCACACAACACAAGTGCACCCCGCTTCATCCACATTTCCCCACTCCCCCTTCCTTCTCTTTTTTCCTATTTTCTCCTGTTTTTTACATAGTCACTACCCCACCGACCGTCGTCGAAGCGTTCACCACCGACCATCGCTAAAGCGTTTGCCACCAACCGTCACCAAAAAGGTTCGCCACAAACCGTCATGATCATAATCCCCATCGGATCGTTACACCCTCCATTACCACACCACAATAGCATATGCCGCTCTCCAAGACCTGGTAGTCGTGAAAGCCCTTAACTTTTCAGGCTTGCAGAGAGTAGCAGCCCGCTTCCCATGCCACCTGGACATGAAGTTGTTGGCGAAATTCCTCAAGACATATGATAGCAACACCAACATTGGTGTCTTGAGAGATGCGGCAGGCAACCCCCACCACTACCAGATTAATCAAAACATGGTATGGGCAATATTCAATCTGCTAGTGGTGGCAGAAAAATATTCCAAGCAAAAGAAGAGCCTCGACTCCCTAAAGACGGTCTGTCTCTATGACCGCCACAAGTACAAAGGCCGCATTCAATTCAACACCATCTACAAGCCCAAGGTAGAACGCCCAGTAAGAGCCCTGCAATGGCTCACTCAAGTGAAGCACACAAATCATCATCAATCCGTGGTGCCCAATATTTTGCTGCAAATGGTGAACTCACAGTAGACGAATTGGGTTGACTATTACAGCAGCCAGATGAGAGATGACATCAGCACCCACAAGGACATCATCGGCAATCCAATGTTGTACATGCCGGTCCTCTATTACCTCAAAAGTTAGCATCTGTCCATCGGCTTCAGACTCGTTGAGAAATTCGCAATCGGTCCCGTGCAAACCGAGTAGGAAGAGACAGAAACCAGGCCCAAGAGAGCGAGGACAACTCCAAGTCCCACTTCGATCACCCAGGTGCAACCGGAACCAAGTCAGCCACTCAACCAATATGAGGAAAGCCAGTTGCATGAATTCATGCAATGACAACTATGCATGCAGCGGTGGCTAGGTCTTCAGGATAAGGGCAGATAGGTGCAAGGAGGGCCTATTCTCATTGAAGACCTCTAGGGCAGTGAAACCATTGAAATTGGCCTCCATGAGCCGAAACTACGCCGATAACCCCCGTTGCACCCTTCATCTTAGTCTCCACCACCCCTTAGGAGACGCATCCTTTACCACAGGCACCTCTTCCATGCCATGGGCAAGCCTAGCAGAGGCCATACAATTTTGCAGTGCGCTCCAATATAGGGCAACGGGAGGCTATAGTGGCAAAATAGTTGTCACATGTCGACGTCATGGAGATAAACCTCTTTGAAGCCATGGCACAACTGTCACAAGTCACCCGCATGATCTTGCAAAGGAGGCAAGAGCAAGCCTCACAACTCTCCTCCAACCTCGTCCAAGCCCAACTCTCGACACAAGAAAGCTAGTCAACAATGGTTGCAGCACAAGCAACATGCCATGCTGCACTACATTGAGCCAAAGAATACCTAGCCAAGGTGGAAGAGCTTGAGCTCTCGCTCTTACAAAAGTCAAAGATGACCTCACCACCAGTGAATCCCTGGTCTAGACGTTTATGGAACAGGAAAAAAAGGTAGAATTTGCCCTGCGCATGATGTTGTAGCAGCAAGCACAAGTAGAGTAGCGGTACACCCACACCCAGGAGACCCACGACCAACAGATCTGCTCCCTACAGGATCTCTTGGCACAAGAGAGGAGCCTCATGATCTCCCTCCAAGAAGAGATCAAAAGACAGCGCGCCACTGGCCACACGGAGGAGTCACGGTTTGAAGACCACGAGCAACAAGAGTTCACAATGTACCGAGAGGTGTCTGCATAGTTAGCCACGTACACACTTGCACCACGCACCATCACCTAAACCCTCCAAATGCACTTCGATGCACTCCGCACACAAAACCTCACCTTCCACCTCGACCTCACTACTCCACTACCGCCCAACACCCTTTAAACTATTCTCTGTTCATAATCTCGACCACTGCTGGCCCATCTTAGCCATGTCTTATTTTTCTCTTGATCTTCAGCCCACCTCCCTATCTCTTCTTTGCCCCTCTGATCTCCAAACCCTATCCACCCATCCCATTCTTCTCAACTTTCAAGGCTAGTGCCATGTCATCACACTGTCCCTTGATTATCCTGCGGACGATGAAGTGATGCAACTCGCAAAGCCCGAAGAACTCAGGCCATGGACCTGCACTCCCAAAAGTCTACATGCAGACATAACTTGGATGCAAACCTATGGCCAAGTCTCAGTAGTCCAAGCTCAAGGACACCTTGCGGCCTACCAGACCAGCACCTATCAACCCCTCAAAATAATAATACTCTTTAATCGGGTGATACAAGCTCTCCAAGACTCACTTGAGTCCTTGGTGAGCAATTTTGAAATAATTCACGTAGCATACCTTGAAGAAATAACTGAGGATGAAAAACAAAATGCAATCACCCTCTTTCATACCACTGCCCCCCCTGTAGATATTCCATTACCACCTCCACTAGACCCCACCCAACCCACCCAACAAGCTACCCAACCTCCTCTCCCTCGAACAACATTGCTCGAGTACTCGTCCAATGCCTCCAACACCACCACTTCACAGCACAGACCCTTCCCGTCCATCACCTCCATCGCTTTGGTTGACCTCCCTAACAAGGCATTCAACACGCTGCTCAAAGTAGCACATTTTGTACAAAGCACCAATGCCCCGCAACTCCTACAAGCCCCTCAGAGACAGAGCCAATGTTGCTTATTGATGATGATGAAGCTCTGCCATCCCTACCAAGGTCTCCTCCTGAAGATGTTCATTGGTGTTCAGACTTGCATTCCTTCCAATAGTTGTCGGATAGTGCGCTCATGCACCATTGGAAGCGCCAGCTCAAGGGCTCCAACCTCCATCTCTATGAAATTCTGGGGTTGCTCTCTCTCACACAGTTCATAATGCAGTCATTCGATGACTGGTGACAAGTGCATCCCAAGCGCATAAGAGGAGGATACAACCTCGCCCCTGATGCCCCCATCCCCGCAACCAATGCAAACACCGATCTACATCCCAATCGGCGGCTCCCATTTTTGAAGCTAGAGAAATTTTGGTGCTACTACCGCAGCGCACCCATCGATCGTCGAGTCCACCCACTCTACATGCCCATGGAATGACGTTGGACTTGGGCCACCTTTCGAGCTCTCCAGCAACAGAACCCCAATGTGTTGTACAATTTTCCTAAGTACAACTTCCCAAAAGAAATGACACAGGAAGGTTTTTGCTTTCGCCTCCAGTCATTCAACGACACCTATGGCTCCGTCCCAAATCCAGCCGCCATCCACTTCAACCGCCTCATCCTCTTACTCCTTCGCCATCTTCCTGCCCACAGCCGCCCCATTGACGACCGCATTCACAATCTGACCAATCAGATTGTCTTCAACCCCAACGTGGGTCCAACTCAGTTCTAGGACCTCCACCTCTACCTCCAAGTCCACAACCTCCACGGGCATCATCTTTGCACTTATGAGGATATGCATGCCACCCATTTTTGGAAGTACTGCTCGTACCTCACTTGCCTCACGTCTAGGCAGCTAGACCACTATGCCATCCTGCAGTCAGTCCTCTCCACCACCCTCCTCCAATGCGGTTGTGGATCAGCAATAGGAAAGTGGGCATGTTAACATCCACAGAGTACAACTACCAAATGCAGGGTAATCAATGAGTAAAGGTGACCAAGCCAAATGATCTACTTCAATAGGACAAGCTCAAGGGAGTTTGATACCCAAATACACCAAGGTCAAGGATTACAAAAGCAATGTGCACACGGAAGGAGTATAGCTCAAACTCAGGGAGTTTGATCCCCAAATACCCTAAGCCTGCCCAAAAGTCCAAAGATTCCAGGCAACGTGCACAGGCGGTATGTTCCAGCTCCCCCCGCCCGGAACAAGGAGATGCAAACTTCTAGGCCATGAAGAGTGCATGCGGCTTGCACTATTCAGCTCCACATCCACAAGAAATAGCGACACCAACAAAGATAGCCCCGGAAGAAATACAGCTCAAACTCAAGGAGTTTGTTTCCCAAATATTCTAAAGAAAAGGCTTCCTAACAACATTTAGGATTACCATTGAGTGTCCCGACGAAGCTGAGTCTCGCCACTCCATGTTTGAGTCTCATGCATCATGCATGACACCAAATAGGTGAAGTTGTGAGGGCGCTCAAGGAGTTTGAACCCCAAATCACCTGAGCCTGGGAGTGGCGAGGCTAACACAAGCGCTATTTGGGAACCAGTTAGGACCACCTCCTAATTCCAGGTTTGTCCCAAGCGCTTTAATATGGTTAACACAAGCGCTATTTCCATTAGTAGTAGGGAGAGTCGGTAAGAATAGCAATATGCCTTGGCACCCTACGAGCCCAAGAGCCCATGGTTGTAAAGTGAGGGAGAGTGCTAAAAAGGAAGAGGGTTGGCCCTCCCTTCAAAATGTGACTTGTATAAAAGGCCAAAAGTTTGACTTTGGTCTTCATTGTTGTTTGCACAAGTTTGAATACAAGCTCCCTCTTCTCTTCCAAGAGAGTGTTTTGGGTGTTCTCTTGTTTCCATTGTAGTGCCTTTGTGGTTGTCACTCTATCCCCCTTCACTCCCTTCTCCTTCTTCCCTTCCTCCTCCTCCCTTCTCCCTCCTTCTCCCTCTCCCCTCCCCTCTTCCCCTTCCCTCTTTCTTGCATGAAACCACATTGCAACAATCCAAAGGCCGCTTGAGTGACACTTGCGGACGGCTCGTGCTATGCATTGCTCCCACAAGGAGTAGCCGCGAGTGGAAGCTCCATTGGCATATCTTCAACTACTCCACGACACGTGAGTCACCACTAAGACCCACCACATCCATAGGGCAAGATTCAAGAAAGAGGAATAAAGTGAGGATACTCTCCACACATATGTTCTCTTAAGGTCTCACAAAGAAGAAAATTTGTGAGAAGAAGGTGAGCCCACATTTCCTCTTTATTTAACATTTCTTTGAGAATCCATGAGGTAGAGAGTTTTGAGAAGCACCTTGGATATCTATGATTATAAGACTCCCATTTTTCTTGGCAAAAATATAATTTGACTAGAGATAATTTCTGCTATTGAATTTCTCATCCCAGAAGACTAGTACAATAGATAAAAGATGGAGATTGGATAAAAAACTATTTAAGACCATCCTCCTACTTGCTATGTTAGCTTAGAAGACTCTCCTTTTCTCCATAATACTTCAGTATTTTTCAAGAAACCAATCCCATATTTGCTTCATAATGACCTCATCCATTGGAATTCCCAATAATATGAAGGCACATCCCCTTCCAAAATTCTTTTTAGTACAAAGAAGAGACCCAAGCTAGTTAAAATAGGTAAATATCATGTTTTAATGTGATGAATAATAGAACTAGAGGCTAGGAAAAAGGTACTCATCAGTAAAGCAACATTAGTTATATTTGCAAAGGCATCCCTTGGATTGAGAATGGTGTCATCTAGATTCACACATTGATAGAGCCATCTAGTAACCTTTAGAGACCCCTATTGTACTTCATCTTTAATTAGCTACCCCAAAGGAGTAAACTATAATGATAGGGTGATTGGCCAATCGTACCATCTTCTTTAGGTGTTTTGCCATGTTTTGTAACATTCACTAATTCATATATTTGAGAACAATGGGAGAATAGCTATAAAAGCTCAAATTTGGTAGCTAATTTTCATCTACCTTGTTGGAATCTCATTTTAGTCTATCTTGCTACCTCAAAAGACTCCGCTTGGATTGCAAGAAGATCCCTAAAATGTTCTAAAATGGAATAATCATTTTCATTTTTAGAAGAAACAAGGGAGTCATCAACTTTGAGTAGAAAAGGGATCTCCTATTGAGAAATGTTCCTTCTTATCACATCACCTTTGAGTATTAGTTTCTTGCATATAGATCTGCATCTAGAAAATTGATCAGCAAAAGCTTCAAAATTGGCAAATCCATGCACCAGAAAAATCCTTTAAGGATAAGGGTTGCTCATCAAAATGTTCTTTCAAAGGTTTACACGCATCTAGACAAAAACAATTCAATGCTTAGGTTTAAGGGTTGGATGAGACTTGGGATATGGGTAAATTTCATCTAAAAAATGAATGTCTGGCCCCTTTCTGCCATTTGTTTGTAGCACTTTGCCATCCACTCCATAGCAAATGGCAACTAGGAATATTTTTTGAGATGGAGTATTGCCTATAGTGTTGCCTAAGGATGCTTTCACTATGGATATGCCTTTCCTCAAGGGTGAGCTTGCTGATTCTTTACATCCTTTAGGTGCATGGAGATACCATGGATTGTTGAGATTTGTATACATTAGGGTGATAGAAGTGGTTAATTCTATATCCACATGATTGATGGATGTGGATCGGGTTGGTGGATGTGGTTCCTATTTGGTGGGTGGTCACCCCCCATGTATGGTGTGGATCACTTCTAGACTTCTCTTTGATGAAAGTGAGAGCTAACATGATCTTGTTACAAAAGGCAAATCACAGGATTCTTGGGCTTAATTCCAAAAGTTAGGACTCTTGAATTGGACCCAAACACCAATTAAACTTGCAAACTACCACAACAAACTACTCGAATTGCATTCCAAAAGAACAATAATCTGGGTTGCTTAATAATGGAAGCGTAACTAGAGCTAAATGTTTCTCACCCGTGCGCGTGCACACACACACAAATACATATGCACACATGCACACACATGCGTGTTCTTGTATTCTATGCATATGTGTTTCTTTTGTGGAAAATTAGTTATGAAACATTATTATGTAGGCTTACAAGGTTGAGATTGGCCTTTTAGGGGAGGTAGGCCTAATACTTTGTGTGCTAACCCATGTGTTATAGTTGATTTGAATTGTTATTAACCAAGGGTCCAAGGCTCACATGAATCAACTTTGTAGGTGCACATAAAGATCTCTCTCTTTCTCTCTCTCTCTTTTCTTCTTCTTCTTCTTCTCTCGCTCTCAGCTTTCAGTTCGTCCAGTTTGCCACGCACCATCTCAGGGAGGCAAAGTTCATCTTGTTACGGTAGGCAGCCTAGAGGGAAGTTTTGGAATTTTGATATCTCCTTGAGCCACGTGTTCAATTCTAAGCCCTTGATCTTGGATGATCTCAATGGCCACAAGCACTCTTTCAAATTTGTGTTGCTTTTCTCATGAGAAAGGAAAAGTGTTGGGGACTTCAGATTTAATCCCCCTTGATTGAATGCTCTATTTAGAATTGCACCTTGACTATTTAGAAAAAGAGAATTGGCCATTGACGAGTATGCCATTGATTTTATGGAAGAAAGAGAGGCAAAAGGGGAAAAGGTTGGGGACAAGTGGTTGTAGATTGAGGAGGTAAAGTAGAGAAGTCCAACAGAGATGTAGTGATCGAGGAAGACACTCTGTGGAAAATTTGGCTCTTCATGTGAGCTCATGTTAGGCTTATCCGATTCAGTTTGTGTGTGTGTGTGTGTGTGTGTGTGTGTGTGTGTGTGTGTAAAAGAGAGAGAGAAGCAATTGCACGCTAGGCAGAGGGATAAAGCTATAGAGAAAAAGCCTAAGGATTGGCAAGACTCTGCAGAGAGACCAACACCTACAGAATTGTGGATTTGGATGGCTCCCAGGAAGGTTGTGACTAAGTCCCCAACAAGCTCAAGCAAACCAAGCCGGTATTGTAAAGATTGGGATTAAACCTCATTGTGCCTACCTACATCTACATGAGGGTAGATGATTCTCAAATGGATATGCTGAAAGATCTCATCATCAGCCCTGCAGGAACTCCCTACTAAAAGGGAGTTTTTTTTGTTCGATCTGATATTGGGTGATCAACAAGGACGATCTGTTAGCTGTGGAGATGGTTTTAAAGAAATCCATACCAGCTTGGGAGACAAGCTCGGTGATCAGATGCTGCTACCTATTTTGATGGCATATGGGATAGTTTCCCTACCAAAAACTGTGTCACAGAAGAGTTATACAACTTTAAGATCAAGAAAAATTCATTATTGTGATGTGTAAGAGAAATCAAATTACCAGACCTGGATCCCCAATTTCCTCGAATTGTTTTCAATTGGTGAAAAGTGAAGCTATTCAAAGCCAAAGCGGTGATGCATGGGCATCTTGCAAAGTCACATATTGTCGCCGCTTAGTAAATGATTATCTTTTGCATTAGATGGGAGGGATGATAGTCACACAGGCTTATGGAATTGAAATATAAGATTGATTTTGCTAGTAGAGCGCTCACACGACAATCGATCAAGGGGAAGACGTGAGTCTAAGTGTTCGTCATTCTGATGCAGATAATTTCATTAAAATTCAATTTGTTGAGCGGTGTCATAGCACAGATTAGACGAGAAAGCGATGAAATCAGAGGAATTGAATGAAAATTCAATGAGGGAACAAGCGAATTGGGAAGCACTAAGGATATGCCGTCGGGATGGTCGCGGAAAAAGCGACGAAGATGCGGAGATGGAAGGAGGGAGCTTCATGCTTAGGCCTCAAGATCTTTAATCTTTCTCTCTCTATTGTTTTTTGCAGAGCTAGTTTCAATGAGCCACACGCTAAAGCCTCATCGATTGCTATTTATGAAGAACCCGCTTTTTAGGTGATCTCCGCTATCTTGTTTGAGACACCCATTTGCAATGGGAACTTTGGCTTTTGGCATGAGCCATGATCTGGTAGAAAAGATTAAACAAAAGGGAAAGTAGATATGTAGAGAAAAACAAGGCCCTTTCCTCCTCTTGTAAATTTCAAGGGGCATGGAGCACTTGCATAGTTTGGATTGTTCCACATGTACATCAAACCATGGAACATAGTGGAGACTCGAGAGAGATTAGTTCATATCAGAATTGGTGATTTTGATTGAGAGACACATATGTTTATGACCTTGCTTTGGAAATGTCATTTACATTCCAACACTACATGTAGCAATTTATATATAAAATTTTGATAAAGCTAGACTAACGATTTGTTGTTTAATAATACTGTTTTTTAATACTGTTTCCATTTCAAATGTGTTTTTTGCATCTTTTCAGAAAGTGAAGCAGACGCACATACTTGGTGCGTACACGATTTTGGATGGTTAAATTGGAATAAAAACACACCCATTGAAATTTAGGTAATGTGTCAGTCTCTTACATATTTGCGATACTCAATCTCGGCGCTAATATTCTTGGCGATTCCAATCTCGACGCATGGGGAAGGGCTCGTTCCCTCAAATTATAACTCTTTGGGGAAAGAAGCACGCCACCTCCTCGCCCACACTATGTGTGGTTATATAAAGTATATTATATACATGCATATATATGTTTTGAATTTCACCTTGTTTGTTAACTTTTGCTTTTGCATATTCTAAATTCTTATCTGTTTTTGTGTTGAGGTACTCGTAAGAAGGGAACGCTTAAAAACACACGACATTTGCTCGGACCTACTATTGCCTGCTTAACTTATAGTAAGGTATTTCCCTTTCTTGACTTTCAAAACTTACAGAAATCATATTCTTCGGTTTTCTTCCATCTCCTTGAGTCACGTATAACGAACATGAGTCCCTAAATTGATTTTAGCCGTTACAAATCTGAGTCCTTAGATTAATGTCAATCATGAATGTTTTATTCAAATAGCGTAAAAACTCGTGGATAAAAACATATCTTTGCTTGTTAAACGCAAAAAAACAAAAAGCATACAATTCTAATTTTCTGTTCAATTTAAAAAATTGTTAATGTAAATCATTCCGTCTTTCCCCTTAGGGGGCCTACCGGAGAACGCTAGGTAAATAAATATGGGAATTGGGAATGGTCAAAGAAATAAATATGGAAATTGGGAATGGGCAAAGGAAAATCCAAAGAGAAAAGATATTCTGATAGAATAGTGAAGGAGAAACTGGGATTTGCTAACGTAGTCTTAATAAGACTCTGTTCACACTGCCTTTTTGGTGGTTGTTGAATTTGGTGT
Organism: Dipteris shenzhenensis; assembly: GCF_047967505.1. NCBI lineage: Eukaryota > Viridiplantae > Streptophyta > Polypodiopsida > Gleicheniales > Dipteridaceae > Dipteris > Dipteris shenzhenensis. The sequence continues at coordinate 43,249,138 of NC_141604.1, forward strand.
GGCGTCTTTCGCTGCAGGAAGAAGAAGAACGGACCTTTCTCCTCCATAGCTCTGCATCGCCATGGACGCCATCCTCACCAAGGCCAGTAGCTTCTTCCTTGCCCGCCGCGTCAAGCAGGAATTCTCCTCCTTCGGTGACGATGTCAATGTACCTCCTCCCCCTCCTCCTTGTTGTTTCGTCGTTTCTTCTCTCTCTCGCTCCTTTCACACGTCGCCTCTCGCGCCTCCCAGTTTTCGGAATTCCTCTCGGGAACCCACTTTGCCCTTCATCTAACCAGCGCTATTAGTATTGCCTGCAAGACGCTCTTTCGCATTCCCCGCGGATCGACGCACGGAATTGTCAGGTCGGGGAGAATACTTTTGTCGGACCAAAGCTGGCGATATGTTTTTTCTAAGCATCTAACGATCTTCCGTGCCCGTAAGTTTTAGAGTGAATCATTGCTCTCTTTCCCGCATTGACGAAATACAGAACTTATCAGCATAGCGGATGTCTCGATCAAGGTAAGGAAAACAAGAGCTGACCGTTTAGGACTCTTGGGAAATTTCCGCAAGAAAAGCAATTCGCCCTTTAAGCAGTGCAGTACAAGAGACTTGCATGGTTGTCATCATTTTAATTTGCCACTTTACGGTTGGACGTCAGCGGATGATGATTAGAGGTCACACTGACACTAATATGCTAGATGATCTCACCAACATGCAATTGGACCATTGGTATCCATTAACGGGTAGGCAAATCGATATACTATACTTGACTCAGATATTAGTCAATGTATTAGTATTTCTGGCCCACGTCTTTATTTGAAAAGTATTGGTGTGCACCCGAATTGGTTTCTCTGTAAAGTGGACGTGCTAGCGTGAATGTAAACGTCGCTTCTGTAATATAGTGTCCGTAATGATGAGGCAGTACTCCCTTGTAAGCGAACAAGTTAGGGCTTTGTGCTTTTGATATATGGCAACCTGTGGCGGCTGTCAGCGCAGGGCTTGTGGCACATTAATGCTTGGTGCTGGTGCAAAAATCAATTGGAGCATACCGTTGTAGCGTGGTGCTAGCGTGAATGTGCTGTGCTTAAGCTTGGATAACAAACGTCCCTTATGCAATAACTGTGTCAGTAGTGATGAGGCATTGGTTACTGAATATGCGAACAAATTAGGGCTTTGTGCTTTTGACACATGGCAATCTGTGCTGGTTGTGAGCTGTCCTACTGCAGGACTTGCATACCGATTGTGGTGCACTAATGCTTGGCGCAAAATCAAATTGCAGCGGGCAATGTTGTACGTTAGATTGGTGGATCAGGGATTGTGGCATCCAAATATATGGGTCTATGGTGGGGGGGATTGATGAGACATAGGCTTTGAACCCCTTGGGTTCTAAGTTGCAAACAAATTAATTACACAAAGTCAATGGCCTCATGAAGGCATGTGTTGACACAATGCCACAGACATGGTCAAGACAAAAGTAATACTAGAATTACCAACCCACTAAATGGAAAAGGTGTGCAAGTCTTTACGCAGCATATAGGATACTATGTTGGAAATATTGTCATTTTGCATATGAGATGCCTTTTAAACATTGATACGGCATCCCCCAGGTGTTTTTGCATCCCATAGCCTGTCCATTGGATTAATTTACTGTTTGTAGAACTGCATTTTTGCCCCTAGGTCTTGCCATAATTTTTGTAGCATCTTCAGTGTCATTAACTCTCACATGCATCCTCTTGTATATCAACAGCTGTTCTACCTGCCATCCAGTGTTTTTTGTAGCTTCCAATGCCTTTTGAGGTACCTCGCAGGCATCCATCTTCTCAACTAATCATCAGCTCTATGCAATAGGAAGAAGAGAGCTATTCCTGAAAGAGATTTATTAGTTGGGGCATATCATTTCCAAGAATGGCATACAAATGGATCCTGCTAAGATACAAGCCATTCAAGAATGGATTGAGCTGAAAACTATATATGAAGTACGTAGCTTTCTGGGCCTCAGTTCCTATTATAGGAGGTTTATCAGGCACTTTGCTGATATAGCTGCTCCACTTCATGATCTGACTAAGAAGAATGCAGCTTTTAGATGCGATTAGCGACAAAAGACAGGAAGTTGACCAATTCTTATTGTCCATGATCTGTACAAGCCCTTTGATGTGGATTGTGATGCATGTAGATAGTGTGTTGGAGCTGCTCTTCACCAGGATGGTCACATGGTGGCTTATGAAATCTGAAGATTACGAGATGCTGAAAGGCATATGGGGATTTTTGAGAGCCATAATACATGCCATAAACACATGGACACGTTATCTCTTGGGTGCCGATGTTCTGTTAAAACTGATCATCAAAGTCTGAGGTATTTCCTAAAACAAACTAAGCTCTCAGAGAAGCACATGAAATGAGCAGATCTACTGTCTATGTTCCATTTTCAGATTGTACATACACCATGAGCCTAGAATAGAGTTGCAGATGCCTTATCTCGAAGACCTCAAGTCATTAATATTACCATTGCTTATCACAGGGATCTTGAAGAGATAAGAGAGCAATATGCTAGTGACCTAGACTTTGGGAAAATAACGCAGCAAATGCAGGAGGGGCAGTCTACAAGTCAATATTCCATAAAAGATGGGTACCTAATGAGGGATGACTGCCTGTGCATTACCCGAGACATAAGACAGAAAATCTTGGAAGAATGTCATGCACTCCCGTATGCTTGACATAGAGGGATTGCAACTACTACTAAAGCTCTGGAGAGAGATTTTTACTGGCCAGCCATGTGCAAGGAATATACATAAGTTTGTTACAGAATGCCTTGTTAAAAAGTTAAGTATGCCAAACGGAAGGCACCTATGATGCCTCTTCCTGTGCCCCAAGCACCATAGGACAGCATAGCAATAGACTTTATATTTGATTCGCCACGATCAAAGACAGGGAATGATGGGATATGGATTGTTATAGCAGATTCAGCAAACACGCCCATTTATTCTGGTACGCAAGGCCAAAGTTTTCTTGGCCTAGATCTTTAAGCTCCATGGTATGCCAAAGTCCATTGTTAGTGACCAAGATCCCAGAATGACCAATCTATTCTGGAGAGCTTTATTTGACAATATGAGGACGAGCTTGAATTTTTATTTTGCTTTCCATCCCCAGACAGATTGTCAAAGTGAGATAGCAAATTCCACAGTATTAGACCTTTTGAAATGTTGTGGCTGATAAAAAATCAGACTGGGAAAAGTATCTTTCGTTAGTGGATTTGACCTATAACAATACAGTTCATAGTTTCACAGGATAAGCCCCATATGAGGTCATTTATGGAAAGGTTGTTTTACCACTGATCCTAAGAACAAAAGATGAAATGTTTGCAGCTGATCAGTATATACGGGACCTCAAAACAGCTGTTAGCCAAGTGCGGACACCTATTGAAAGGTCCCAAGAAAAGCACAAGAGGGTTGCAGATAAGCAAGAGACAACTGGACCTCAAAGAAGGAGATTAGGTGCTTTTAAAATGAGAAAGCTAGGTTTCGCAAGGTAAAGGGCAAAGAAAAAGTCTATGCCAAGTTGTCTACGAGGAATTATGAAACCTTTCGGGTCATAGAGAAATCAATGAGGTAGCATACAGGCTACAGCTATCAGAGCACTACAAGATTCACAATGCCTTTCTTGTTAGTCTTCTAAAAAGATTATCAAGGCCCCGAGCCTCTAGAGTTTATCTTAAAAGAGTCATCAGAGGTGGATCCGTTGGAGGAGATCCTCCAACCCGAATATATTGTGCACCATACCGTACACAAAGGTCCCCAGGGCAGGTCTTACAAGTACCTTGTCAAGTTCAATAACTATTTGGCATGGAGTGCCAAGTGGATGGATGAAGACCTACTATCATGCTGTCCACAAGTTTTGCATCTTTACAAGGAGGCTTTTCAGTTGAGGTCAATTGATTAGAAGCCGAGGGGACATCACCACATTGTAAATATTCCAAGTAAATAATAAAGTTGACCTTTTATTTGATTGTGGTCAAAGAGCTATTTTAGTTGGTCGAAGTATTGACTTTGGTCGAAGAAGTTACTCTTCTGTCAAAGAAACTTGGTTTCGGCCAAAGAGGGTTGACTTCAGTCAACCAGAGTATTTTGAGAAAGATTAACTATGATTAAGGAATTTTGGTTGCTGGTCAAAGTCCTTAATCATGGTCAAAGAGGGTTGACCATAGTCAACCAAAGAATTAATGTGTGTGCATTGTTTTGCATGTTAGGGACGAACATAAAGGCTAAGATTATTCTAAAATTTGATTTTGCATGCAAGAGTTAACAATTATTGGGTGCCATGGCTATGTGCAGCATGTGACCATGGGACCTCATGGCATGTAGCTAGTTCTAGTTGTGGTGAAGGGAGAGTTGCTAGTTTTGGGCATTGACTCCCTCCCACCTTGGTTGTATTCATTTAGTTCATGTTTTGGTGACATGGAGACATAGAGTTGAGTCTGTGCTTGTACTCAGTAACTCTTTCAAGGAATAAAATACCTTCAGGAGGGTCTAGCCGGGTTGTTCTGGACCTAGTGTTGTGTAGTGTGTGAATGCATCGACAACACATTTCTTCTCAGCAATTGAGGAAACTAAGGCCGGGAATGGGCGTTAACCCAAACCAAAACCCAAGGTTAGGCTAGTTATGCACTTGATGTTTGTGGTCACATGCGCCCTTGCACTTTTGTGCATTGTGACACATTGGCATCGTCATTAAGTGCTTATGTACAATAGTAGATCCTGTTTTAGGTGATTTTGTCGTATGCCGTGACCCCAATGTGAAGCCTAGTCTAGGGACAATCATGCACGAGCTACATAGGTCAGTTCTCTTAGCCAATAGATCAGTTCCTTGTTCACTTGTACCCACTGGAGAACTCACTAGTTTACCGTTTCCATCTTAGGTTTAGTTATGTCGATGTCCTAGCCTAGGATAGGAACCCCGAAGGGCCCACCAAAGGTGGGCCCCCAAAGGCTGGCCTAATGACTAAGGAAGGGGCTGGAATAGGCGACTTTTATAGGCAGCCTCAGCTGCCCCCCAAGTCGGCTAGTAGGATTGGCTTTCACCGGCCCTACCAGCCAGCCAACCAGGTCGGCCAACTAACTTGATTGGTCGGCCACTTTGGCTGGCCAGTGGGCTGGTTGGGTGTGTTGGAATGGTCACCTCCCCATCTGTAAGCCCCCATATGAGGAGAGCGTGGGGGAGGGAGACCTAGGGCAGAAGATGCCCAGAGAAGAGAGAGGGAGGGGGCTGCCACATGGGCAGCACCTCACAGCCAATAGAGGAGGATCCCTAAAGGAACAGGCCCCGGATAGAGGCGCACAGGTGGTGCTGACATCAGCAAGTGTACGGAGCAGGGTACAAGGCTGTGCAGACCAGGTGGTGCTGACATCAGCATGCGTATAGAGCAGGCTTCAAAGCTGTACGGGGCTGTATGAGGCCTGGTGGAGTAGCAAAAGAGGCTGCCATGAGGCAGGGACCTGCCTTTATATAGGCTGGGCCCTTGCCTTGATAAGAGGGCCAAGGCCCTAGAAGTGTGGGCCCAAAAGGCCCCGGGTTGTGAGCCCTTATAGGGCTGGACCAGCCACAGACTGGTCGGTCAGTTTGCTGCAGGCTGGTCAGTGTTTTTGCCAGCCCCTTGGGGCCTATAAAAGCAGAGGCTCTTGGCCTCATTTATCATCACTTGGAGCAGCAGAAAAGCCCCATCAGAAAGGAGCAGCAGGGAGCTTGTCTTGGGCCTCATCACTAGAGGAGAAGAGAGCATACCGTAGCTGCAGACTTAGATGAGGGTGCTGCCCACCTAGGCTGGTGCAAAGACAGCAAGGTGGAAGGGATCTAGACGGAAAGTCTACAGACGCTCGAGGTGGAGCACGCGGGCTCGAGTCTAGAGATAGCCAGCAGATAGGAGAAGTACCTTGTGGTAGGATCAGAGGACCACACCATTGGTGGGACTCTGGTGTTAGAAATTACCCAACAGAGCGTACACGTAGCGGAAGACTTATAGTAATGCCCAGGAGCTCACACAGTATGCGTGTGGGGTGTGGAATCACAAACTTCTTTACTTAATGTGCATAAAATAGGTGTGCAGACTCATCAATAGACAATGAACCAGCCAAATAGAGAAACCACCAAAATATATATTTCCGTCCAAAACTATGGACACAATACAAGAGAGATAGATCCAGAGTCCCACCAATGGTGTGGTCCTCTGATCTTACCACAAGGTCGTTCTCCTATCTGCTGGCTATCTCTAGACTCGAGTCCGCGTGCTCCCACCTCAAGCGTCTGTAGACTTTCCGTCTAGTGTGTTCTTCTCCACCTTACTGCCTGTGAATCAGCCTAGGTGGGCAGCCCCTGCCAAGCTTTGTCTGCAGCACACAAGTCTCTGTTCCACTGCTCCAACCTGCTTGTGAATGGCTGCTCCAGAAGATGATGATCTCAGCACCTTGCTGCCCTAGAAGACAGCCAAGGTCCAGCCCCTTCCTGGCTAAGTCTGCAGCACTTGTTGCACTCTCTCACCTCCTGTAGACAGGCCCAGAGAGTAGGCTCCCTGCTGCTCCTTTCTGCCTTGGAACTGCTGGCTATGCTGGATGAATAATGGGGCATGAAGCCCCTCCTTTTATAGGCCTAGGGGCTTGTCGAAAATCCGACCAGTCTGTCCCAATCTGGGCCGACTGGACAGACCAGGTTGGCTGACCCAACCGACCCGGTTGGCTCAGCCCAACCAGCCCTTTAAGGGCTCACAAAACTAGGGCCCTTTGGCCCACACTTTTAGAGCTTTTGGCCCTCCAATCAAGGCAGGGGCCCAGCCTATATAAGGCATGCCACTGCCCACTGGCAGCCCCATTTGCTGCTCTACCAGGCCCCATGCAGCCCTGTACACCTGCGCTCCTGACCTGCCATGTCAGCGCCTGTTTACCCTGTTCTCCTGATCTGCCTGTACCGCGCCTTTGCTCCAGCCTTCTGGTCATGTGCATCTGCTCCGTACCTTGCTTCCAGCCCTCCGTACTGGCCCGTACAGTTGTGCTGTCCACCTTCACGTCTGCTGCAGATACTCGCAGCCCAAAGACCTCGCTCGAGGCTCTCCAGGATGCTCTTGAGCAGTGTTGCCCACATGACAACCTTGCTGCTGTCCATGTGGCAGCCATCTCTTCACTCTTGGCTGTGAGGTGCTGCCCATGTGGCAGCCCCCTCTCTTTCACTCCTCTGGGCATCTTCTGCCCTAGGTCTCCCTCCCCCACGCTCTCCTCATATGGGGGCTTACAGATGGGGAGGTGACCTTTCCAACATCTGGATCTATCTCTTTTGTATTGTGTCCATAGTTTTGGACGGAAATATATTATTTTGGTGGTTTCTCTATCTGGCTGGTTCATTGTCTATTGATGAGTCTGCACATCTATTTTATGCACATAAGTTAAGAAGTTTGTGATTCCACATCCCACACGCACATCCCACACGCACACTGTGTGAGCTCCTGGGTGTTACTATCAGTCTTCCGTTGTGCTTACCCTCTGTTGGGTAATTTCTAACAGGGTGGCCTATATAAGGGGCTTTTGCCACCCCCTTCAGCCTCATTCAGTTCTGCCATTCCTCAGCTAGTTCGAGGCATTTGCCGCGTCATTCCAAGACCAGGATCAGCCACAAATCAGCTCCCATCAGTTCATGATTTCTTCCAGCATATCCACGCAGCAAGCAGGTGGGTGGTGGACAGCATATGGTTGAGGTTTGAGCAGTCTGTTTCAGCAGCTCTTTCAGTTTATCTTTCAGCTCTCATCTCTCCTTTCAATCAGATTTTTTCTCAGTTTCTCAGCTTTATATCTCAGCCCTCTCAGTCCTCGCATCTCGCAGTTCATCTCTTTCACTCACGCAGTAACCCTACATGCCCGTGGACAGCACTAGACTCATCACTAGCCTCGCAGAGTGTTTTACAACATCGCATTGAGGCTTGGTTATTGGATGGATCTCTTTCTCAAGTCTTTGGGTCTGCTCTACGTGTTCACAGGTGTTCTCTTCAGAGTTGCATTTCCGTGCACTCTAGAAGAGTGTCTTTTGTATTTCATTTCCGTCCAAGTTGCGGCCTGCTGGTATTGTGATAATTCTTTCTATCTTAAATGGTGCGTTGCCCTATCAGCTAGATTTAGATTTAGATGCTCGTTGGGGAGAGACTAAAATGAAAATGTTTAGACTTCACAAGTAGTTGTAGCTTGAATGAAGAGATTTTGGACTACCTTTTGATTAGCCTTCTCCTTTAGTGCTAGCCTTCATCATGGCTGAGTCTGCCCTTCACCTCCAGAGTGCCATGTGGGGGTGTGTGGATTTGTATGTGTGAGAGCATATTTTTATACTATGGTCTACACTCACTGTTGGGCGTTGATGACGTCAGTGGGGATGTCATAGTAGCCAGTCCCTGCTATGCATGATGGAGTTTATGGTTTTTAACCTTGTGAGTGACTATCATGAGATTGAAGCTGCACTATGTTGTGTTTTTAGAGGATGAGTTTGGGAATGTTCTTGGATTCATCTAGGTATATGTCTTTTGTATTTCAGTTCTCCATGTTTAAAGCAAACTTTCCCCTATATTGGGGGAGGCCCCCCCCGTGGCTGCATGGACCCAATCAGCTGTTGACTATCTCTAACCCTTATTGTAACCGGCCTTCGGAACCCCAAAGGGCAGTAAATCACAACTATCTCTGATCACACCGTCAATTACAGCCACTTAGCACCCAATTAAACACCACACCACATCAAATAGCATAAAAGAAAATACAGATGAGGCTAGAATGTGCCTGCTCAATGATCACACATCGACACCGATTGGCCCCAAACACTTGGCGCCCCTTGCGGTATTTCTTTATTCTTCTTTAGTGAAAAGTAATAGCAAACTTACAACCAGGGCGCACCCTGAATTGATCCCACTATCACTGTTCACTAGTCCACACTAGGCATACAATGGAACAAACTGGCAATTTGTGCATCCCAACTGCTAGAGCAAGGCATAGGCATATCCTTTGACCTCAATAACCTGGTCTCAACCTAGATTCACCCTCTGTGACTGGGTGATTGCAACAGACCCAGGGAATCCCGTAGAGAACCTCAAATAGAGAAGCCCGAAGTAAATCCCAAAGTGAAAACAAAGAGAAGCTGGGCTGGAAATCTGGGATTGAGCGCCCACAGCACGGGCTGCAACCAAAAACACCTGCTCCTCACAAGAACAGGTTCCCATGGTATCCTGAACCATGCCAAAGACCTCAAAACAGAGTTTCGCAGCCAGAAACCCTAATTCGCAGCAAGAAAAACCAGCCTCGCGCTGCGTGCAAGCACAAGACGCCTGCAATAAGGTCCGTACAATCTGTGCACAGTCCCCACAGCTTGGAGAGGGTCCGTACGGTCTGTACGGACTGTTTATCAGTCTGTACAGCCTGAGAAATCTGCTGTACAGCTGCAAATCAGTGCTAGGTTGGACTCCAGCAAGTCGTAGAAGATGCTTCCGGGCTTGGACTGCATGCAACAAGGCTAGAGGGCAAGGAAACATAGAAAAACAGCCAACAGATAGCAACCAGCAACTTGGAGAAGGTTTGGCGCAGCAAATGGAGAAGAAGGAGATGGCGAATTCTAGAAATAGGCTCTAGAACTGGACTCCATCTGCCCTACTAGGAAGGAGATGCTAAAAGTGGAGCCGATGGGCTGCATGCCTGACACGTGGCACATTAATGCCCCTAACCCCCTGTACTAAGGAAACGTTGGTTTCCTAGGGGCAACTTTTAAAGGCTCTAACCCCACTAACCAATGACAAACATTGGTACTGTCTAGGGGCAACCTTTTAATCCTTTTTAACCCTCTTCCCACATGAAACTTGTGAATCTATCTGGGGCCAAACTTCCGAGCTTCGTCGCACCCCTCTGCGAGGTCAAAGTGATGCCATGCCTTGATTCTAACAGTTAGGTCTAGCCAGTGTGTCCAGTTAGATGTTAACACTACGGGCTTTTAGGAACTCACCGCTCCTCTAGGCCAATCCCCATGGCCAAACTGGTTACAAACTTAATCATAGCTTATTTGCTTACAAAATTCACGTCCCCGTGACATACCCCCCACTTGAAACAGCAAACATAATGGTTTGCTGCTCCAAATTACAGCAAATAACAATGAAAGAGACAGGGCATGAATAACCCATCCAATGATATACAATGATATACAACTGGCCATAAACATATGGTCTAGGAGAGCACGTGAATCCATCCTGATCGTGACCTTGTTCAGAGCCCTATAGTCAATGCACATCTGCCATGACGCATCTTTCTTATGAACAAGAAGCACACAAGAAGCACTGGAGAGCAATAGGGAGAGGAGCTTGTCTGTATCAGCCCTTTTTCCAGCAGCTCCTTCACTTGGCTCATGATTTCCTCTTGTTGGGCTGCACTAACCCGATACGGAGGCTTGTTGGGTGGTGAGCTACCTGGAATCACATCAATACCTTTATCCTCCAGCATTTCAGGTGGCAATTCCTGTGGCAAAGCATTAGAAAAACAATCCTGAAATTGCAAAAGAAAATCTGTCCTGTTTTTATCCAGCTTTGAAAGGCTGGGACTTTCCTCACTCAAAGAACCCTCTTTTGCAAAAATCAAGTAAGCTGAAAGATGCTTTTTCATTATATTTTGTAATAGCAGAAGCTGATACAATAGGGACTGACTCTCCCTTATGTTTTACATCAAGAACATGGGTCTTGCCCCGATGAGTAAGTGCCAGCTTCTTGTTTCTGGTGTCAAGCACACCTCCAACTTGGTAACACCATGGCATCCTCAACAAAACGTCACACTCAAGTAGTGGCATAATGTAAAACTCTTCTGTGTCCACATAGTTTTGAAAGTGCAGCCGCAACTTCCCAATGATTGGAGTGACGGGAGTGACCAACTCGGGATTAGCCATGTTTGCTTCACATTGAGCTCCCATATCTTCTGCACGTATACCCAACTTTGCTGTGAGCTCAGGTGAAATTAAATTCGCTCGTGCTCCCGGATCAAAGAAAATAAGACATTTTTGATCCCTGATCTTTCCCCAAGCCCTGCATAACTCTGTTTTCTCCGATTCATGTGTGCCGCCAATAACATCATGCAACAGACCAGCACTCGGCTTTGGCTTTTTCCCCCTTGGGTCATCTTTCTTTTCCTCCTTATGCTCATGCTTTTCTTATGCAAAAGACTTGCTCTCCCGATGTGGGCATTCATGGGCTCTATGGCCTTCCTTCTTGCAAATGTAACACCTGTGGGCTTCAAACAGTGCCTGCTTCTCCTCAAGAGACAACTGAAGTTGTAGCGAAGGCTGTCCATGCCTCTGGCCTGCAACAAAGACTGATTTTGCTGGTTTTTCGAACCATTTAGCCTTTTTAAAATCTTCCCTCGCATTACCTTTGTTTCCCGAGCTGTATTAAAACCCACTAATCCGTCCTTGCATCAGAGCATATGCTGTATTTGCATTCTCTGTAGAGAAAGGGGTAGGGACAGAGTTGGAAAAGGGGGATAGACTAGCAGAAGGAGAGAGAGAGAGGGGAAGAAGGAAGGAGAAGGGGTAGGAGAGAGAGAATGAGGTAGGAAATAGAGAGAGAGATGGAGAGGGAGTAGGGAAGAGAGAGATGTGAGTGCTAAGGGAGAGAGAGCAGAGTGTGTTCAACTTCTCTCTGACGTAGTGATAGTGAACCTCAATGTGTTTCGTGCGAGCATGAAACACTGGATTCTTTGCCACTGCAATAGCACTCTGACTATCAGTGAGAATTGGAGAAGGACCCTCCTATGAAAGATGAAGATCAGCAAATAAACGACGCAGCCAAACACATTCAACTGTCGCTGTGAAAGCTGCCCTGTACTCAGCTTCACATGAGGAGGTAGCCACTGTAGACTGTTTCTTGCTTAACCAAGAAATACAAGCTTTGCCCAAAAAGAAACAATTGCCACTTGTGGACTGCCTAGTGTCATAGTCTCCAGCCCAAATTTGAGTCATTGTAGGCATGCATCTGCAAGTCACCCCCCTTGGGAAACATCAAGCCAAAAGACTTTGTACCTTGCAAATAACGGAAGATACGTTTTACAACCTGCCAATATATAGTCTTTGGGCTGTGCATATATCTGCTCACCTGAGAAACTACAAACTGAATATCAGGTCGTGTATTGTAGAGATAAATGAGGCATCCAACAGCCTGACTGTAGAGTGTGGCATCAATTTGCATTGTAAGCTTCAGCCCCGGCTCCATGGGAGTAGCTATGGGCTTACAATCCTGCATGTTGAATGTGTCCAAGAGTTTCTGCACATACTTGGATTGAGACATAACGATGCCACTTTTCTCTTGAGTGAACTGGATTCCCAAATAAAAGTGTAGCAGCCCCAAATCTGACATGTCAAAAGTGGTCTGCAATTCAGCTTTAAAATCTGCAATATTATCCTCATTTGACCCTGTGAGCACTAAGTCATCTACATAAAGAATGATGACTAAAATATCCCCCCCATCCTTCTTGATGTAGAGGGTGCTTTCAGTTGGACTATTGTGCAGCCCCTTGCTGGTCAGAAAGGCATGAATTTTGGCATACCATGCACGTGGGGCTTGTTTCAGCCCATACAAAGCTTTATTCAGTTTGCATACCTGAAGTGCATTTCCTGAAACTTCAAAGCTTGGAGGTTGTTTGACATAAACCTCTTCCAACAAGTCTCCATTGAGGAAAGCTGTTTTAATGTCCAATTGATGAACATTCCATGCAAAATTTGCAGCCATGGCTATAACTAACCGGATGGTTGTCATTCTGGATGTAGGAGCAAAAGTCTCCTCATAGTCTATGCCCTTTTTTTGAGCATATCCTTTTGCAACCAGCCTTGCCTTGTACCGATCAATGGTCTCATCTGGCTTTCTTTTAACTTTGAAAACCCACCGTGTACCTATGGCATGTTTACCTGGTGGCAAATCGACAACTTCCCATGTCTGATTTTTCTGAATGGACTGCAATTCATCGTGCATGGCATTCATCCAATGCACATTATCCTGTGCCTCTTCAAATGTCTCAAGCTCCTCATCATCAAGAAGAGTACTTGCATAAGCTGATTCAACTGAAAGTGCTCCCCCCCCATGCCTTACTCCACTCCGAGTTCTGCCAGGTAATGGAGCATCAATTTTACTCTCCCTGAGAGTTTGTAACAGCCAATTTGGAACTGTTTTTGCTGCATGTATATCTGCAATTTCTTGCTGAACAACCTCTTCCACTGCTTGTGGAGGTGGTAAGACATCTTGTGGCTGAATCGGAGCATGTGGAGGTATCTGTAAATTGTGATTTGCATCAGATATATCAGCAGGGGAACCCAAGGCAATGGGTAGTAATCCCTCAAAGACATCATCGGAAGAAGTAGGCATATCAAATTCAGCTTGAGTGAGAGCTGAATTTTCTGAAAATATAACATCTCTAATGATAATAATCTTTGTGTGACAGGATTGTAGAGACAGTAGCCCTTGCTCTTTGCACTATACCCAACAAAAATGCATTTGATTGCCTTATCAGACAACTTACGCCGAAACTCAACGGGCACATGAGCATATGCAAGGCATCCAAAAACACAAAAATGATCCACAGAAGGCTTTGTCCCTTGCCAAACTTCATAGGGAGTCTTGGTCTTTAAAGCTTTTGTGGGAGCCCGATTCAAAACATAATTGGCACACATGAGACCTTCAAGCCAAAATTTGTGAGGCAATCTTTTGCTTTTTAGCATGCATCTATCCATCTCCATAAGAGTACGATTTTTCCTCTCAGCTTTGCCATTTTGCTGAGGGGTTAGCCTCACTGTAAGCTGATGTGCAATGCCCTTGTCTTTTAAAAATGCATCAAAATCTGCAGACAAATACTCCCCTTCTCTATCTGTGCGTAATGTCTGTATCTTGAGTTCTGATTCATTTTCAACCATGGCTGCGAAGTGTTTGAAAACCATAAACACTTCTGATTTGCGTTTCAGCCCATAAACCCAAGTGTAGTTGGAGTAGTCATCTATAAAAGTGACAAAGTAAAGATGACCACCCAATGATGGAGCCCTCATGGGACCACAGACATCACTATGAATAAACTGTAATTTTCGAATAGCTTTTACTGATCCATCCTTCTTGAAAGGAAATCTGTGCATTTTACCAAGAATGCACCCTTCACAGGCATGTGGAGGAGGTGTTTCAAGAGGAGGCAATGCATTAACCATAGCATGCTTTTGAAGTGTCATCAAGCTGCCATAATGCATGTGTCCATATTTGGCATGCTATAACTCCGCATTCTGCATAGCAGCAGTAGAAGTGGAAACTGCAAGAGCATGTGCTGGTCTTTTCTCATACATGTCAAGCTGAAAAAGACCACGTAACAAAGTGCCAGACAATCTCAAGGCATAGTCATTCTCTCTGTCATGGACTGCACACTTGTCATCTTCAAAAATGACGTGAAATCCAGCTCTGTTAAGAGTGGACACTGAAAGTAGATTTTTTGTGATACCAGGCACATACAAGACATCAGAAATTTTGAATGAATGGTTGTAAGTTCAACTTCTCCTGTACCACGAACTGAATAGGAGGAGTTGTTGGCACAGGTGACCTTTTTACCAACGGGAGATGGATGCAGAGATGTGAAAAGACACATCTTGGAAGTGATATGCTTTGAGGCACCGCTATCAAAATACCATGTATTTTGTGTCTCATTGACACTGAAAGCTAATGCATCCTTGGAAGAATCATAACTGCATGTTAGAAAAGCATAAGAGTCATCATTACAAGTGGCTGTAATATCCGGAGGAGCCAACTGAGAGTCTGAAATGCAAGACAAGAAGGCATAGTCGTGCTCCACAAGGTTGGCTGTAATTTGCTCATTGTCAGATGCATGAGGAGCTGAATCTGAAACAGCCATACCGGAGCTGTTTTTCTTTTCTTTTGCAAGCCTCTTCTTGCATTCTCCAATGTAGTGACCTGGATTTTTGCAGTAATGACATATTCCCTTCTTCTTGGGCTTACGTGCATCATCCTTAGCCTTGGGAGAAGGCTGTCCTGAACCATTGGAAGGCTGATTTGCTGATGTCTTTGCTTGTCCCTTTACTTTAGGCTTGAATTTTGAAAGCATGGCATGTTTACCTGCTCGTGAAGCCACGTTTTTTCTGGTCTGCTCTTCCTGCAACAGAAGTCCTATCAACTCGTGAAAATTGAGAGGATCTGCACCCCCCCTCAATGACAAATTCAGCGAGGTATGAAAGCTGAGATAAGACTCAGGAAGAGAATTTAGAGTAGTGGTAATCATGTCTGAATCAGGAATGATCTCATCAATATTCAGCAATTGCTCTCGTAAATCCTGTAGCTTTGTGAGGTGCACTGACATGGAGTCACCCTCTTCCATATGTGTGTGAGACAATTCTCTTTTCAAAAAAGACACCCTGGCATCATTCCGAGCTGCATACATGCTCTCCAAAATATCCCATGCTGCCTTTGAGGTCTTACACGACCGGATATGTGGAATGATGAATCTTTTCACTAAAAGAGAAATACACGACAAAGCTAAAGCATCACGTGAATCCCATCTCTTTTGCTATGGAGTGGTAGGTATAACTGCACCAATAACTTGTCCTGCAGCTGTACCCTGTGCACGACCTCTGCCTCCTCCTTGCTGGGGAGGGGTATTAGGTGCCACATTTGCTGGCTGGATCTCATCCCCATTTACATAGTCCCACAGACGGGAAATCAGAATATTGCGTACCATAAAACTCCAGATGGAGTAGTTGGTACCATCCAGCTTATCCTCTTGTGAGAGACCACTGAACTGGAAATCATTCTGATTTTGATGGGCCATGTCTGAGAAAGAAAATACAGCAAATGCAAATCTGAATTCCCTTGCTGGGAATGGAGTGCACAATTCCCAACAAAATACAGCCAAACACTGGCTGAAAATGCAACTCAAAACTCTGTAATGTCTTTGTCAGAAATCTGCCAGAGCATCCAATCTCTCCCAAAACCTGCCAAAGGTGCTTCAAAACACTTACAAAAAGGCAGTGTGAACTGAAACTTGCAAAATTGCTCTCCCAACACAAAAGCCCCAATTTGTGGCTTAAAATTGCAACCAGAAAGGGGCAAATGGTCTAAAAGCCCCAAATGTTGCACAAATTGCTCTCTGCCTGCAGAAGCCCCAAATTTCACTGCAAAATTGCAGTGTGAAGGCAAAAGCCCCAAATTTTTGCAATTCTCTGCAACAAATGCAAAAGCCCCAAATTTAACAAAATTCCCAATACACAAAATGTGTCCAAATCTGCCCACAAAATGGCCTGCAAAGCAAATTTCTGCCTCGAATTTGAATGGCTCCCTGCAAAATGCCTGTCACGAAACATCTTCCAGAGTCCACCTGTAAAGAAAGAATCTGTAGAAAGTACGGCCTCTCAGATTGTACAGAACTGTCAGTACGAAATCCGTACAATGTACGGACTGTACGGATATGTACGGATGTACATATCTGTACGGAACAGTACGGCTGTACGGCAAAGGTACGGGCGATGAGCTGTACGGCGATGTACGGTTGTACGGGTGACGGGCTGTATGGGCGATGTACGGACGGACTTGATGGCACGGGTGTACGCACAGATGGGCTACAGGTGTCCGGAAGTCAGCCTAGGTGGGCAGCACCTTGAGCTCAGTCTGCAGCCCTATGCCAGCCTCCTTCTCCTATGTGTAGGTCCAAGGGTGGGCGTGTGGCTGCTGCTGTTTGCTCCCCAACTGCTGCTTCAAGTGATGAGATATGAGGGCTGGAGGCCCTCCTTTTATAGGCCCCAAGGGGGCTGGCAAAAACCGACCAGCCTGCAGCAAACGACCAGTCTGTGGCTGGTCCAGCCCTATTAGGGCTCACAACCCAGGGCTTTTTGGGCCCACTCTCCTAGGGCCTTGGCCCTCCAATCAAGGCAAGGGCCCAGCCTATATAAAGGCAGGTCCCTGCCTCATGGCAGCCTCTTTTGCTGCTCCAAAAGGCCTCATCCAGCCCCATTCTGCTCCGTACAGTTGCGCGCCACCTGTCCCGGGTCTGCACACCCTCCGTACTGCTCCGTACAGTTGGGCCACCTATCTCGGGTCTTCTCTACATGTGCTGCCCACATGATAGCCATGATGCTGTCCATGTGGCAGCCCCTTTCTCTCTTTTTCTGTGGGGTACTGCCCTAGGTCTCCCTCCCCCATGCTCTCCTCACATGGGGGCTTAAAGATGGAGAGGTGACCATTTTAACAAGGCTGAGGGTAGGACTGCTGTCTTTGATGCACAAGCTGAAAATTATTCCCTTGCAAGGGATTTTGCTGCAAATTTGCGGGTTGCTGGGCATTTCCCATCCCAGATCCATGCAAAGGCATATTTGGTCCATGCAAAGGCATCTTTGGTGGCTGTCCACTAAAAGATACATGCCTATGTGTCTTCTTTTTCTTGGCTGCCTGCTTGGTTCTGGGAGGTGCTTACAGAATTTTTGCAAGGTTTTAAGTGAGTAAATTCAAAGCTTCCATGGTAGGTGATTGCAACAGACCCGGGGAATCCCGTAGAGAACCTCAAATAGAGAAGCTAGAAATAAATCCCAAAGTGAAAACAAAGAGAAGCTGGGCTGGAAATCCGGGATCGTGCGCCCATAGCACGGGCCACAACCAAAAACACCTGCTCCTCACAAGAACAGGTTCCTGTGGTATCTAGAAACCTGCCAAAGACCTCAAAACAGAGTTTCGCAACCAGAAACCCTAATTTGCAGCAAGGCTGCGTGCAGGCACAGGGCGCCTGCAACAAGGTACGTACAGGCTGTACGCCTGTCCGTACAATCCGTACACAGTCCCCGCAGCCTGGAGAGGGTCCGTACAGTCTGTACGGACTGTTTATCAGTCGGTACAGCCCGAGAAATCCACCGTACAGCTGCAAATCACGCTAGGATGGGCTCCAACAAGTCGCAGAAGATGCTCCTGGGCTTGGACTGCGTGCAACAAGGCTAGAGGGCAAGGAAACAGAGAAAAACAGCCAATAGATAGCAACCAGCAACTTGGAGCTCGTCTAACACAGCAAACGGAGAAGAAGGAGATGGCGAAGTCTAGAAACAAGCTCTAGAACTGGACGCCATCTGCCCTAATAGGAAGGAGATGCTAAAAATAGAGCTGATGGGCTGCATGCTTGACACGTGGCACATTAATGCCCCTAACCCCCTGTACCAAGGAAACGTTGGTTTCCTAGGGGCAACTTTTAAAGGCTCTAACCCCACTAACCAATGACAAACATTGGTACTGTCTAGGGGCGACCTTTTAATCCTTTTTAACCCCGCTTCCCACATAAAACTTGGAAATCTATCTGGGGGCAAACTTCCTAGCTCCATCTCACCCCTGCGCGAGGTCAAAGTGGCGCCATGCCTTGATTTTAACAGTTAGGTCTAGCCAGTGTGTCCACTTAGATGTTAACACTAGGGGCTTTCCGGAACTCACCGCTCCTCTAGGCGAGTCCCCATGTGACACGATCCCAGCACTCCTGAAACCTCTGATTTGCAAGCAAACACAAGAACACACCAAACGTGAGGAAACTGAGCAGGCTGCTCACCACCCAACCATGACATCTACGGGATGCGATCCCGAATCAAGAGATGTCCCCCCCGAGCCACGAGCTGAGCTACTGGCACGAACTCCCATCCAAATCCTAACCAGCCTAGTGTCCCATACCACTAGGTCGCCGTGAAGCTTGGGATCTGCTGCTGGGCCGTGGGCTACGCTATGATGCAGGCGCGCGTCCGCGACTCAATCCAGGATCAGACGTAGTACCTAGGAACGAGACTTGCTCTTGTCGGCTCTCTGAGAAGTGAACCTCTAGGCCCCTTATATAGACTCGGGACCTAAGTGCCTAAAATAGTGAAGACCTCTAACTGGTTTGTACCCTTGCCACTCAACCCGAGAATCAAGCTTGCCTAGCTCCAAGCCTCCCTAGGCTACCTGAGCTAGTCTTGTACCCAGTACACGTCAGATACCAATCCGTGCACATGACATACTTCCCCTCCTCTAAGAACTCACTCCTGAGTTCGCTAAAAAACTTGGAAATGTCCTCTGGAGGTTCTATAATGTCTCCCATGTTGCATCCTCCTCAACACGATCCTTCCACTTGATCTTGTATTCCGTGATAGTTCTATTACGAATCTGTCTTTCACGAAAGTCAAGAATACTCTTAGGCTTGTGTGGAATAAAAGTCAAATCTGTAACTTCTATTATTTCTTGAAGAGAAACAAGTTGATCATCCGCACCCAGTAACTCTTTCAGTCTACTGACATGAAATACTGGATGTACTTTAACATCATGAGGCAATTCTAGTTTATATGCAACTGGTCCAATTCTTTTATAAACCTTGAACGGACCAGAATATCTGGGGGATAACTTCAGAACCAAACCAGTACTTAGGCTGTTGGATTCCTTGGGAATACGCAAATATACCATCGTTCCTTCAGAGAACTCTCTAGGTAAACAATGTCTATTAGCATAAAATCTCTCCCGATCTTGGACACTTCTAATAGACTCCTTGGCAAACTGCAACATTTCTTGCATGTCTTGCAAGAATGTCTTGGCATAATTTTGGATTCCCTTTAACCTAACCATAACTAGTGACTTAGATTGAAACCCGTACATAAGCATAAAAGGACTGTAACCAGTACTCGAATGCTTTGCACTGTTATAAGCAAATTCTATCATAGGTAGATAATCTTCCCATGAAGACTGTCTCTTAGAAACATATGCCCGAAGCATATCTTCAACCAATTGGTTGACCTTCTCTATATTGCCATCAGATTTTGCGTGATCTGAGGAACTCATACTGGAGTAGTTTCCAACTTCTCAGAAACAAGTGTCCAGAAGTTACTTGTAAACTTCGAGTCCTTGTCGCTGACTATGTCAGAGGGCACTAGGAGCATCATGACACTCCCAGAGAATCTTGGATCGAAGATCCGAAACATCTAGCACACATATCTTTCCATTCCGGAACAGCAAGCCGTTCCTAATCATCCATTGATCCTGTTGCTTGTACCGTAGGTGGCACAATCCCTGAGTCCTGGTCAACCATGGAGCTCCCATCCTGGACTTTCTGCCAATAAGAACTGAAATGACTATCAGTTGCACAAAGCCCTCTCAAGGATTGAAATAGGTCTGAGGATATTTCTGTAAATGACATAGCATTTACAAACTTGACTCGACTTAAGGCATCCGCCACACTATGCAGCGAACCCTTTCGATAACGTATCAAAATCTTGCATTAACTCTGCCCATCTAGCCTTTCTTCCCCTCAATTTAGATCCATCACACACATACTTGATTGACTGATGATCGGTCAATACAAGAAACTTCGAACCATACAAGTAGTGTCTCCAAACCTTCAGAGCATAGACAACTGCATAGAGTTCTTTTTCTAGTGTGGGCCAACGATATTGGGTGTTGTCTAGCTTCTTACTCTCAAAAGCTATAGGTCTGCCCTCTTGGAATAAAGCTGCCCCAATTGCAAAATCAAGGCCGGGTAGGATTGGGTAATGCAAGTACGGGTGCTTCCTTGATAGTTAACTTCAAGGTTTCAAAAGCTTTGTTCAAAGCATCATTCCAAGAGATCAGCTGGGTAGACCTGCGTCCACAACCTTTCAATATGTTGGTCAGGGGTGCTGTGATGTGTGAATAATCACGCACAGACCTTCATAAGAAATCTTGTGTCCTAAGTAAATGATCTCCTTCATAAAGAAGTCACATTTACTCATCTTGGCATAGAGCTTATGCTGTCTTAGTATAACTAAGACAATCCGGAGGTGTCCAATGTGATCCCCTAGCGTTCGCTATATACCAAGATGTCATCTAAGAACACGACAACGAATTTGCCCAGAAAACCTTGGAACAAATCGTTCAGCAGTTGTTGGAAGGTGGCAGGAGCATTGGTCAAACCAAAAGGTAATACGAGTGTTGGAATGGTCACCTCCCCATCTGTAAGCCCCCATATGAGGAGGGAGACCTTGGGCAAGATGCGCCCCAAAAGAAGAGAGGAGGGTACCTGGCTGATCTGCAGGAGCATAAGGCGGAGTAGAGGACAGCAGTAGGGACTCAAGAGAAGAGGCCATGAGCTCACGGATGATGTCAGCAACAGTACGGAATAGTACGGAGCTGAGGCGCACACATGTGGGCAGATCAGGGAGCGAAGAAATAGCGCAGCATAGTGGGGGTCTATGGGCAGGTATACAGCCTGCAGCAGGGTCTCCAGCAGCAGCAAAGAGGAGCCTAGCAGCAGCCCAAAAAGGGCCTGGCTAGGGCCCTTATATAGGGCTGGTTGGGCTGAGCCAACCAGGTCGGTTGGGCCAGCCAACCAGGTCTGTCCAGTTGGCCCATTTAGGGCTGGCTGGTCGGTCCATTTGAAAGGGCCTTGAGGCCTATAAAAGGAGAGGCACTTGCCTCATTTCATCATCCAGCCTAGCAGCACTTCAGGGAGCAGGAAGGAGCAGCAGAGCAGCACCTGTTGGGCCTATGACCAGGAGGTGAACTCTGCTGAGGTGCTGCAGACTTAGCTCCAGGGAGAGGCTGAACCTAGACTGTCTTCTAGGGCAGAAGGTTGCTGAGATCATCATCACTTGCAGCAGCAAACAGCCAGCAGATAGGAGCAGCAAAGGAGCTTCCCTTGGGCCTATGTTTAGGAGGTGAAGGGAGCACAAGGAGCTGCAGACTAAGAGCTGAGAGAGCTGCCCACCTAGGCTGGTGCAAAGACAGCAAGGTGGAAGGGATCTGGACGGATAGTCTACACAAGCCTGAGGTGGAGCACGCGGACTCGAGTCTAGAGATAACTGGCTGATAGGAGAAGGACCTTGTGGTAAGATCAGAGGACCACACCATTGGTGGGACTCTGGATCTATATCTTTTGTATTGTGTCCATAGTTTTGGACGGAAATATATTTTGGTGGTTTCTCTATCTGGCTGGTTCATTGTCTATTGATGAGTCTGCACATCTAATCCATGTGATGCACATTAAGTAAAGAAGTTTGTGATTCCACATCCATTATGCACACTGTGTGAGCTCCTGGGCATTACTGTAAGTCTTCTGCTGTGCGTACCCTCTGTTGGGTCATTTCTAACAACGAGAAACTCGTAGTGGCCATACCTAGTTCGGAATGCGGTTCTATCTATGTGTTTAGCAAAGATACGGATTTGGTGATAACCCGTACGCAAATCAATCTTAGTGAAATACTTCTATCCGGCCAAACGGTCTATCAAATCATCGGAACGAGGAAGAGGGTATCGATTCTTAATTGTCACTTTATTCAATCGTTTATAATCTATACACATTCTCCACGAATTATCTTTCTTCTTTCTTAAGAGGACAGGTGTTCCCCAAGGTGATTTACTTGGGCGAATATAGCCCATATTCAGATAATCTTGTAGTTGTGAAGCTAACTCATCCTCCTCAAGCTGGCTCATCCTATAAGGTGGAACACTAATAGGTTGAGCCCCATGTACTAAATCTATGCGATGATCTATTGCCCGTTCTGGAGGTAAACCTTCGGGCAGTTGAGCAGGGAATACATCCATGAAATCATCCAACAACGTTCTCAATTCACAGTGTTCAAACACGCTTAAATCATTCTTGTTATTAACAGAGACAACAAATGAAGAAAGCGGAATGAAAACACACTGATACACATCATAATGAGAAGTGTTTAATATATTTCGAAGCTGCATCGCAGATACAATAGGTCCCTGAGAAGAGGGAATATTGTCACACTGAATACAAAATTGGGTGTTCTCATCCAAAAAAGAAAGGCTATGCTCTTTCCATCCAATCCGAATATCGTGGGTTTTAAACCACTCTATTCCGATTAACGAGTCCACATGTTCCAAGTGCATGACATAGCACGTCAGAGAAGCTGTGTAGTCTTGAATCTGGATAGAAAGTGCTTCAATCTTGCGATCCCATAACTGCTTCCCAGCTGGAACCCAGCTGGAAGCTGCACCTCGTAGGTGTGATCGTGGACAGCCCCATCTTCTGCACAAGTTTGTAATTAACAAAATTGTGAGAGCTGCCCGGGTTAAAGAGAATTTGAACTCTTTGGTCCCTTACTTCTCCATAAACTTGAAAAAGATCATGGGAACCAAATAATGAATTATTAAAAGTGCAATTACAAGAAAGTGGGTAGGTAATGACATTTACAGAAATACTTGTCATTGAAACTTGATTAGCTCCCTTAGCTTTGGTACCTGGACCCGCATGGAACTTCGGTCCCGACATTTGCATCTGGTTCTTGCGCTTAGGACAATCATTCCTAGTGTGGTCCCGCTCCTCGCATATGAAGCAACACCCTTCTTTCTTTAACTTCAATGTGCGGAGGAAATGGGCATGACCATTCTTCGTTTGAGTCGAGTGCTTCTTGGAGGCGTTGTCTTTAGACTTCGACTCCCCGGTACCAGTGGTAGACTGGAAGAACTTCCTCTTGTTCTTCCCACCCTTATCGGCAACGGTGGTTCCCTTTGTGCTGGCCATGATATCATCATAGATGCGCGCATAATTCATGGCCTCTTGCAAAGTGGTACACTTATTACTCTTGATCTGTAGCTTGTACGAGTCAGGCAAACCATCCACAAAGAAACCTAACAAGGTCACTGGATCCATCTTTGTAGCTCTGGTCTGCAAATCCCGAAACCTCTGAAGATAAACCTCAAAAGTCAGATTCAGCTTGGACATATCAAGGGCTTTGAGCTTGCCTACGATATCGTAATCTTCCTCCTTCAGAAACTCTTTCCTGAAGACCCCTTTGAATTCTATCCATGTTGCAGGCTTGGGTTGGAGTTCCTTCCACCACAATAAAGCCTTTCTTGACATATATCCTGCTACAAGCTGTATTTTCTTGTCATCCGGGTAAGGGTGAAACTGGAAGTGTACTTGCCACTTGTGCAACCAAGTGTCAACCACCTCCTTGGTACGAGACTTCTGATCTCCGGGAAAAGGATCTGGAGTGATATTCGGACCTAACACTGAAGCCAAGGCATCCACATGCATGAGCACCTAAACAGTGCTAGTCAAAAGTGAGAGTGAAGTCTAAATCCCTTGGAGTTGCTGTGTCAACCCCGTTTGATTCGTGTTAACTTGCTCGAACTTTTCATCGAGAGCAGTGGTGAATTCACTGAAGGCAGTCTTCGTAATCAAATCATCGTAGAGACCTTGGTCATCATCCGCATGGTAGTTCATATCCTGGTCTCCCATCGCAAGCCCGAGGTCTACGGAATCAACCATGACTGAAATCTGATCTGAAAAAGAAGATAGGCTAGAGCAGAGAAACAAGCAGGTGGCCTCGGAGCTAGGAGGTAGAGACAAAGTGAAAGCTGGCCAGGAAGGAGACAATGGAAGAATGGAAAGCTGGCCGATGAAGAAGGTAAGCTGGGCTGAGCTGAGCTGACGATTCAGCTCGGATTTCTGAACCCAGGACTCCCGCTCCTGGCTGTCCATAAAGAGTGCTGCAGCAGGCCGTACAGTGGTTCTGGCTCCCGAGCGTGAAGATGTAGAGGGGCTAGAAGCTCGCGCAGTCCACAAGCTAGGTAAGAAGGCAAGGTGGCCGAAGTTAATAACGGGAGAGCAGGCTTTTAGTAAAGCCCTTCTTTTCAAAAGCTCACCCTCCAAAAATGGGGGGAAGCGTCTGAGACTTTCTGTTGAGAATGGTTCTCTCTACTTTACTGCCTGTAGATCAGCCTAGGTAGGCTGCACTTACTAGCTCAGTCTGCAGCCCTCTTTAGGTTTCCTTCACCTCCTGGGAAAAGGCCCAAGGAAGCCCTGTCTGCTGCTCCTGTCTGCTGTAAATCTGCTGCTCCAGAGAATGAGATATGAGGGCACAAAGGCCCTCCTTATATAGGGCACAATGCCCTCCAGAACCAACTGACCAGCCAGCCCTAATTGGGCCGACTGGCTGGTCTATAGCAGCCCTACACAACCAACCAGATGGTTGGCTGGTTGGCTGCCTATCCAGCCCTATTTAGGGCCCTTTGCCAGCCCTTTGTTCCATGCAGGGCCCAGCCCCTTTGGACTGCTTACCCCGCCACCTGCCAGCCTTTTTTGCAGGCCATAGACCTGCCCAATACCTGCTGCAACAGTGCGACACCATGCTGCTACTGATCCCCCTCTGCTCAGCCCTTGTCCGGACCCTGGTGCGCCTTGCACACCTTCCGTACACTGCCCTGCAGCAGCCTGTACTGATCCGTACAGTGGCTGTACCCTTTCTCTGGGCATACCTTGCCCTAGGTCTCCCCCCTCCCCCATCCTCATTTCATTTGCGGGCTTACAGATGGGGAGGTGACCTTTCCAACACCCCCTCTCACCGACACATCTCGGCCCAATGCCAACACGTTGATGACGATGCTCTAGTAACTCCCTAGCCGTAGTCCTCTGGAAAATTTCGGCGTCAAAATCTTTTCCTGGCTTTTCATCTAGTGGCTCCTGCTCCACCAGGTCTGGTTCCGCTTCCGCACACCATCCTGGTACACAAGTCCATCTTTGGTAGCACCTCCTGGCACCACCTCCTTCAGTCACGTTCTTGCCTTCGAACTCAAGCAAGCCAGCCATTATGATCTTCCAGTTGTCCCCCTCATAATGAGTGAACAACCTGGAGTCTTCCAAGCACCATGCTTTTAGGGTCTGTTTCAACCCATCCTTCTTTTGGCAAGGTCTGCAACCAATGAAAATTTCCAGATAACTTGGACCATGAACTCTCGCTGAGTTCTCAAGCAGGTACTCTTCTAGCTTCAATACTCTTTGTCCATCACCTTCTAGCAATTTGCGTTCGAGATTTGAAGAAGCACCCAATAATACTTCCCCTTCTGCCTTCGAAGAAGGCCAATTCCTTCCAATCTTGTATCTCCTGAGAAAAATGAAGAGCAGAGTCTGTCCACAGCACGCTATAAAGGCTCAAATGCAAAATATCAAGTACATACCTAGACTGTTGTATTGCCTGTGTGTTTGCTCTGAAAGCAAACCCTGTACCTCATCGAGGCACTCACCAAGAGCCTGTGTAATCCTATATTGTCCCCTTCTGAAGTACAGCATCCATCTGACCATGAGACCCCAGGGCCCTCCATGAAATCCATCCTCGTGTTACTGTCAACAGCCACGCACCTGCAAGGTACCAAGCGCTCCATGCTGTCCTTCACCTTCACAAAGGCATCTGACTCCACGTCAACCCACATCTCTATGTTAGACATCCTCATTGTGATTTCTTGGTCAACAAATCTGACCTCGATAACACTCGGTAATGTCATCAGGAACAACTCTTTGATTACCACATTTGCTTTGGCCTCTCCCTCTGAATCTGAGTCGAACTCCTTTTTGTTTTTCTGATCCGCCTTTTTCTTTCTGCAGTCCTTTGCAAAATGTCCTTGCGTATCACAGTAGAAGCACTTCTTCTTCTACTTTCTCTTCGAAGTCTCTTTGTCATCAGAGTCGTCTTTCTTGGACTTGCCACCGATAAGCTTGCCCTTTCCTTTGCCAGCGTAATCCTTCGCCAGCATCGCCTTGTCGTCTTTGTCGTCGTTGTGGAGCTTCTCCCGAGCTTCCTCTTGTAGTAGTAATGGGCCCAACTCCTCAAACGTCAGAGGTTTGGTCCTTTGTCTTGTTGTCACGGTCGTAATAAAGCTCTTGAAACTACGAGGTAGTCTCCTCAGTACCATCAAGGCCAAATGGTATGAGTCTGTCTTCTGATCAATTGCCGCCAGTTGATCCCTCACCACCTTACCTTCGTGAAGTAGCTATGTATTGTATCTCTTTCTTCCATATCAAGATTGTAGAGTTGATGTTGAAGAAGCAAAATCCGGGAGGTGTTATCCGTCTCGTATAGATCCTTCAAAGTGACCCACGCCTCTACTGACGTCTCGGCCATCTAGATATGTGGAAGAACTATAGGGTCAAAGTGCGGAGAGAAGCAAAGTACAAGGACACTGCAAGCAAAAGCTGTCTCACTAGAAAAATGATGAAAAGAAAGCAAATACAAAGTACATGAAAGATACCCTAGGACTAAGTGTCCTAGGTGTCACATAGGACTAATTGTCCTATGTGGCATAAAAGGCATTAGAACACTGAAGTGCCTATAACTATACCTACAAGGCACATACCAGGGCCCATAGGGCATTAATACAACCGGAAGAAGATGGCCTACAACCCCCCCTCCATGGTATGAGCTGAAGTATCCTGGAAATGTCGCAGAATACCTGGTATTTTCTGGTCATGGTGGCACATGTTTATCCCAAGGGATATAGCCACCTATGAATGTACAAGGCAGGGCAGATCATGTAACAAAGGGAACCAAGTGTAAAGCCTGATGAAAAGCTTCAAACCTGGGACGAGGAGGTGCCTTTGTAAACAGATCTGCTAAGTTGTCCTCAGTCAGAATGTAGGACAACTCTATGTCTCCCGCTGACAAGCGTTCTCGAACATAATGATAGTGAACCTCAATGTGCTTGGTACGTGCATGAAAGACTAGATTACACGCAATAGCCAAAGCACTCTGGTTGTCAGTGTAGAGAGTAGTGGAGGATGGCTGACATATATCAAGATCTGCAAGTAACTGTCGAAGCTACACACACTCAACTGTAGCAGTGAAGGCTGCCCTGTACTCAGCCTCACAGCTGGAAGTGGCAACTGTAGGTTGCTTTTTGCTGAGCCAAGAGATGCATAAGTTACCAAGGAAAAAACAGTTATCAGTGTGGGACACTCTAGTGTCAGAACAACTTGCCCAGTCACTGTCCATGTAAGCATGCATGACAATTGAACCCTGATCAGCATAGAAGAGAGCTAAATCCTGAGTACCTCTGAGATATCTGAAGACTCTCTTCACTGCTTGCCAATGCTGTGAACTAGGCATGTGCATGAACCGGTTGAGCTGGGATACAGCATACTGTAAATTAGGTCTGGTGTGGCGTAAGTAAATGAGACATCCAACAGCCTGCTGGTAAAGAGTGATATCACATGGTGGGCTCCCATCATGAGCTGAAAATTTGAAGCTGGGGTCCATTGGAGTAGAGATTGGCTTGCAATCCTCAAACTGAAAACGATGAACGAGCTGTCCAATATACTTGGACTGTGACATCATAATACCCCCCTCAACATGAGCAAATTGAATGCCCAAGTAATAGTGCAGCTGTCCCAAATCCGACATTTCAAACGACTGCTGCAAATCAACCTTAAAATCTGAAATATGCTGAGTATCGGGGCCAGTAATCAGCATGTCATCCACATAAATCAGCATCAAAAAATCAGAACCACTCCCACGGGCATAAAGAGTGGGCTCTGTAGAACTGTTCTGAAAACCAAGGGACAGTAAGTGTGCATGAATTTTGGCATACCATGCCCTGGGTGCCTACTTCAATCCATAAAGGGCTTTATGCAGCCGGCATACCTCGTTTTCAGATCCAACAACCTCAAAGCCAGGAGGTTGTGACACATATACCTCTTCCTGCAAATCTTCATGAAGAAAGGCAGTTTTGATGTCAAGCTGATGCACTTGCCTATGCCTGTGGGCTGTGATGGCAATGACACATTTGATGGTGGTAATCGTGGAAGTGGGAGCAAAGGTCTCCTCAAAATCAATGCCTTGTTTTTGAGCATATCCTTTTGCAACAAGGCGGGCTTTGAAATGATCTATGCTACCATTAGATTTCCTTTTCAATTTGTAGACCCACCATGTACCAATTGCATCCTTGCCAGGAGGAAGATCTACCAATTCCCATGTGTCATTTTTGGCAGTAGATTGTAGCTCAGCTCTCATTGCATCCATCCACTCTTTGCTGTCAAAGGCTCTTCATTGCAAGCTGTATAAAGGAGTGCAAACTCAAGAAAGTGACCATGCATCTATCTATTCCCCTATCTCGTCCGGGCAGCAAGAGGTTGATCTTGTTTGCTGTCCCTCAATGTGTTAAGAAGCCATCTTGGAACTTGCCTTTGCTGTCTATTGACAGATCATTTTGTGCTGGAAGAGGAACCTGCAAATCAGCATGGGGTGCTGGCTGATCTTTGCTTGTTGGTGGGCCTGTAGGAGGCTCATGTCCCCCCTTGATGGGAAAAGAGGTACCAAGTTGTCAAAAGCATCAGACACATGAATCTCTGGCTTTGCCTTGCAATCCACAAGAGGAGAAGCTGAATGTTCAGCAAAGATGACATCTCTACTAACAATAATCTTCCCAATATTTGGTTGGTACAACCGATACCCTCTGCACTCCTGGCTGTAACCAATAAATATGCATTTGATTGCCTTATCATCAAGCTTATGTCTCAGCTGAGATGGTACATGGACAGATGCAAGAGACCCAAAAACTCTCATGTGTGAAAGTGAAGGCTTCCTACCTTTCCATGCTTCATAAGGTGTAACAGTCCTCAATGCCCTTGTAGGTGATCTATTCAGCACATAGTTGGCACACATCACTGCATCAAGCCAAAATTTATTGGGCAAGGACTTGGCCTTAAGCATGCATTTGGCCATCTCCATAGTGGACCTATTCTTTCTTTCAAGAATAGGATTATGCTGAGGAGTGTAAGGAGTAGTGCATGAGTGAAAAATGCCCTGTGAAGCTAAAAATGCATCAAACTCCTTTGACATATACTCTCCCCCCCTATCTGTGTTGAGGGTGACAAGCTTGCATCCTGATTCATTCTCAACCATATTCAACCACCTCTGAAAGCATGAGAACACTTCAGATTTGGCTTTTAAAGCATATACCCAGGAATATCTTGTGAAGTCATCAATTAGAGTCATGAAATATTGGTATCCTCCAATGGAATTTGTCCTCATTGGGCCACAGACATCACTGTGCACTAGCTGCAATTTCCTTTGTGAGAATTTTGGACAATCCTTTTGAAAAGGAAACCGATGCATCTTATCCAAAAGACAACCCTCACACACATGTTTGGAAACTGTGTGAGTTTGAGGTACATCATTTGCCATGCCCTGTGAATGTAACTTGGCAAGAGCTCTATAAATGAGATGACCCATTCTCTCATGCTAAAGATGAGTTTCAGCAAGCTGTGAATCTGAAATAGCAAATGCTTCAATAGAAAGTGCAGCTAAGTGATAATCAAGGTGATAAAGCCCCTTTTTCAAAGTGCCAGTGGGAACTATGGCATTGTCATCACGAAGATCATATACTAGGCATCTATATCCATCAAAAATCACTCTGAAACCTGAAGTGGCAATTGCTGAAATTGAAATCAAGTTGACTTCAATTCCAGGCACATGAAGAACATTTGTCAAATTGACAGGATGGCTTGAAATGGATGTGAGCTGCACATCTCCAATTTCTTTTACAGCATAGGAAGCATTATTAGCACATGTGACAGTCCCCTCTCGAGGTGCATTAGCTAAGGAATCAAACAACTGTCTGCAAGAGGTGATGTGCTTGGAAGCACCACTCTTAAATATGCAGCACGTGCCTCATTGTGAATCTGATAAAGAGAAGCCAATTTGTCCCAAGCATCCTTTACTGTCCTGCGTGACCGGATGTGTGGAATAATGATTCTCTTGCATGATAAAGCAATACAGGAATGTGCATTTGCATCTCTTGCATCCCATCTTGTTTGTTTCTAAGTTGGAGGAGCAGCAATGGGGGTGCTAGAGGATAAAGCAGCACGAGGAGTCCCCTCTGCAGAGGGACTAGCATTAGGGGTAGCCACTGCAGCATTGGCTGGCCTCAGATCAATCCTAGAAACAATGTTCCAAAAATGTCTTGCAACAAGAATATGTTTCATGAGATAAGACCACATCGGATAGTTGGTGCCATCCAACTTATCATCTTCACGAAGAATGCCAAATAAATCATGATTGTTGCCAGCCATTGCAAATAGGACAAGTCAAAAATGCACTGACAAAGTGACCCAAAATGTAGCCTCAAGGCTTGCAATTGCAAAAAAAAAAGGACTTGTTGTCCAAATCTGAAAAATCCCCAAGTTAAGTTGTAATTTGCAAATGTGATCAAATGGCCTGCAATTTCTTGCCAAATTCACCGTAAATCTGAAAGTATCGTGCAATTTGCCTGCAAATCTGCCAAATACCTTTTCTCTTGTAAAATCGTAGCCCAAATGCAAAAGCCCTAATTTCTTGAGGGAAATTGCAACTAGAAGAGGGCAAATTCAATGAACGCCTCAAATGTTGCAAGAATTCCAATTTGTCTGCAAAAACCCCAAATTTTGGTATAGATTCTGCAAATTGATTGCAATGTTCGCAAAAACAAAATGCCCCGTATGCAATCTACAACTATCATCTGCAAAATGTAAAGAACCTTTTTGCAAGCAGTACCTGCAAAGCAAGAGCAGCTGCAATGTACAATTGACTCGTGCAAATAGTATGTACGACTGACGCCTTCCACCAATGTATGAACGTACAATTGCTGATGCAGTTGTACGGAGCGTGTAAGTACAGGGAGGTATGTACGTACGAACAGGACAACAGACGACTGCTTGGTCACACGTGTGGTGCCTATACGGAAAAATGACCCTTGCAAGTACAACGTATGCACAGGTAGTGCCGTACGTTGTACGGCTGGTCTTAACGCAGATGTACGGTAGCTCCACGCATGTAGGAACAGATAGGCAGTGCAGGTTCACAGGCTCAAGGCACTGTGTATGGGCAGGTGTATGGCGTTGGTACAACGTTGTACGGACATGGGACTGACGCAGCGCAAGCTCTTGCAGATGACGCATGCTTGGTACAGAAGGCACAATACGGGCGCCTTGGAGCTGCACAAGTACAAATAGGGAGCACAGGCTGTAGGCTCAAAGAAGATTGTCTTGCTCTGATACCATTGTAGGGTCAAAGTGCGGAGAGGAGCAAAGTGTAAGCAAAAGCTATCTCACTAGAAAAATGATGAAAAGAAAGCAAATACAAAGTACATGAAAGAGACCCTAGGACTAAGTGTCCTATGTGGCATAAAAGGCACTAAAACACTGAAGTGCCTATAACTATGCCTACAAGGCACATACCAGGGCCCATAGGGCATCAATACGACCGGAAGAAGATGGCCTACAAGAACTGAGTCTGCCGTAGTCCCTACGATTAATGCCAGGGCATGGGCATCTCTGTCTTCCCAAGTTTCGAGCTCCTCTCTGTCTACTGCCATGAATATCTTCCCTTGCCTATCCACTATGTCCTCCGGCTTCACCTCCACTCCCGTTGTCAGCTTCCAAAACCTTTGAGCCACTAAATGACTCCGGATCTTCACTTTCCAGATCGGGTAGTTGGTCCCGTCTAGTTTCCCAGACTCTCCGAAGTTAGGGATAGTGACTGAGAGAGAACTGGGGGAGGAGGAAGGGAGAGCAGGGGCTGAAGAGGCTGTAGAGGTCAACATCTCTGCTGCTATATCACACAGCAAAGTCAACCAAACTCAAATTTCAGTAGACCAGAACTTTGAAGGCACTTGATTGAACCTGAGTCACCCTCCTTCTCACAAGGGCATAATCCTCCAGTTGTGGAAGTCGAATCCCAAGAGTGTTTGAATCAGGGTCGTCCTTCAGCAAGGTCCCTGCCTTCAAGTTCCCACACCTATGAGCCTCTCTGATACCATGTTAGAAATGACCCATCAGAGGGTACGCACAGCAAAAGACTGATAGAATAGCCCAGGAGCTCACACAGTGTGGTGTGGGGTGTGGAATCACAAACTTCTTAACTTATGTGCATAAAAATAGATGTGCAGACTCATCAATAGACAATGAACCAGCCAGATAGAGAAACCACCAAAATAATTTATTTCCGTCCAAAGCTATGGATACAATACAAAAGAGATAGATCCAGAGTCCCACCAATGGTGTGGTCCTCTGATCTTACCACAAGGTACTTCTCCTATCTGCTGGCTATCTCTAGACTCGAGCCTGCGTGCTCCACCTCGAGCGTCTGTAGACTTTTTTGTCGAGAATGGTTCTCTCTACCTTACTGCCTGTAGATCAGCCTAGGTAGGCAGCACTTACTAGCTCAGTCTGCAGCCCTCTTTAGGTCTCCTTCACCTCCTGGGAAAAGGCCCAAGGAAGCCCTGTCTGCTGCTCCTGTCTGCTGTAAATCTGCTGCTCCAGAGAATGAGATACAAAGGCCCTCCTTATATAGGGCACAAGGCCCTCCAGAACCAACCGACCAGCCAGCCCTAATTGGGCCGACTGGCTGGTCTGTAGCAGCCCTAACCAACCGACCAGATGGTTGGCTGGTTGGCTGCCTATCCAGCCCTATTTAGGGCCCTTTGCCAGCCCTTCACCTCCTGGGAAAAGGCCCAAGGAAGCCCTGTCTGCTGCTCCTGTCTGCTGTAAATCTGCTGCTCCAGAGAATGAGATACAAAGGCCCTCCTTATATAGGGCACAAGGCCCTCCAGAACCAACCGACCAGCCAGCCCTAATTGGGCCGACTGGCTGGTCTGTAGCAGCCCTAACCAACCGACCAGATGGTTGGCTGGTTGGCTGCCTATCCAGCCCTATTTAGGGCCCTTTGCCAGCCCTTTGTTCCATGCAGGGCCCAGCCCCTTTGGACTGCTTACCCCGCCACCTGCCAGCCTTTTTTGCAGGCCATAGACCTGCCCAATACCTGCTGCAACAGTGTGACACCATGCTGCTACTGATCCGCCTCTGCTCAGCCCTTGTCCAGACCCTGGCGCACCCTGCACACCTTCCGTACACTGCCCTGCAGCAGCCCATACTGATCCGTACAGTGGCTGTACCGTTTCTCTGGGCATACCTTGCCCTAGGTATCCCTCCCCCATGCTCTCCTCATTTGGGGGCTTACAGATGGGGAGGTGACCTTTCCAACACCCCCTTGGTTCGCCCTAGCTCTACGCTCTCTCACGACTCCCTTCTCACTCCTCTACCTGGACCTCACGACCTTCTCCTAACTACACCTCTCTCCCTTTCTCTCAGCCCGTCACATCTTGCAATGAAATCACCCTTCACTTTCTCTCTCTCTCCTTCCTTCTATCCCAAACTAATACCACTTCCCTTAACCGATGAACCAGCAAGCACTTGCAAGGCATAAACATGAATTTCGAAATTGAGGCATACCTGGAGAAAAATTCATCCAAAATTCTCGCAACATGTTCCTACCTCAAGAGTTGGCTTTGGTACCAATTGACACGACCCCACCACTCCTGAAACCTCTGATCTGCAAGCAAACACAAGAACACACCAAACGTGAGGAAACTAAGCAGGCTGCTCACCACCCAACCATGACATCTACGGGATGCGATCCCGAATCAGGAGATGTCCCCTCCGAGCCATGAGCTACTGGCACGAACTCCCAACTAGATCCTAACCAGCTTGGCGTCCCACACCACCAGGTGGCGCCATGAAGCCTAGGATTTGCTGTTGGGCCTTGGGGCTACGCTATGATGCAGGCGCGCGTCTGCGACTCAATCCAAGATCAGACCTAGCACTTGGAACGAGACTTGCTCCCGTCGGCTCTCTGAGAATTGAACCTCTGGGCCCCTTATATAGACTCGGGCCCCAAGCGCAAAAAATAGCGAAGACCTCTAATTGGTTTGTACCCTTGCCACTCAACCCGAGAATCAAGCTTGCCTAGCTCTAAGCCTCCCTAGGCTACCTGAGCTAGTCTTGTGTACCCAGTACACGTCAGATACCAATCCGTGCACATGACACCATGCCAAACTGGTTACAAACTTAATCATAGCTTATTTGCTTACAAAATTCAAGTCCCGGAGACACTTATATAAATAAATAAATAAATAAATATTATATATATATATATATATATCCTGTCTCTGTGGTGCATGCGCAAAGACAACTCGCATTAAGGTTTAAAGTATATATATATATATATATATATATATATATATATCTTGTCTCTGTGGTGCATGCGCAAAGACAACTCGCATTAAGGTTTAAAGGTCTTGCTGCGATTACACGATCATCAACTGTTGCATGTTACAGAGTGGTCAAGGTCAGTGTGTAAAATCTAGGAAAGCATTTTTAAAAAAAGATGTTCCGGAGATTACATTTGCCTCTAGGAAATAATGCTATTGTTATCTGAGCATCAGAGGCAAACTTGAGCTTTAACTGCTTATAATTTGTGCATTATGGACAGCTTAAAGCTTTAAAAACATGAATGAACTGTGGAACAAAAATGCAATTAATATTATGTGAAGTTTGGCTGAAGGACGGAGCTTAGCATTGGGGTGTCCATAGTGTTGTCCTATGTATTTCCTGGTTGTCCGCTGACTAAAATAATTGAGGTCAAAGTCAATATTGCGAAGTTGTGTAATGCCAATGTATTATCTAGATTGCCAACTCATATCAGACATTTTTGTTGCAGTTGAGTCAGCCAACTTTTCATTTCCATTTTCTATACGTCTAATAATATGCATGTTTTTTTTTTTTTTTTCGAAAAAACAGTGCTAATTATATTACTTCGAAAACAAAATACAAGAGGTCAGCTTATAGCTGACGGGCTGCGTTCACAAACCGGACGCAGCCCTAAAAGGTAGCATAATAAATCATACTCTCACGGAGGGATATGCTGAGTGTGAATGAACAGCCATCGGGGTGGTGAGTAGTGCCACCGAAGGCCCTGCGTAGTCTGCTCGAAGAAGAGGCTCTGTGTGTCCCAAGCCTGGAGGAAGCGTCTCCGCTTCTCCTGACCAGCCCGGGAGTCTCCCTGAATCTGGTCCCACTGGCCTCTGAGGGTATGAATAATCTCACTCCAAATCTCCGCCATGATCTGGGCAGTCGATAAGGAAGTGCCACCGAGGATCTGCGCGCAGCGCGAGGTCCGGATGTGCCATCCTGTAATGCTGCTGATAATCTCCCAGACTGGCTGCCTCTCCCGAACTCCTGTATCAGCCTCTGCTAGGTGCTGTGGGATACCCTCGAGCGGCCCCCACGTCCCCTGTGTGATAAGGAAGGTGGGGTCCTGCTGGCATGCCTCGAACAAGTGATGAAGACCAGGTGCGGTGCTGCACCAACAGAACGCGCCCCAAGTGATCACACCTAGCTCTGGTGCTGCGCGGGTAAGAAGCCCGAATGTCCACCTCCACACTTCCTGGGCGCGCGTGCAGCTCCACAGGCAGTGTTTTGGTGACTCCTCGTCCGCATGGCAAATCTGACAGCAACCGTCCTGGCCTATCTGCCTCAACCAGCTCCCCACTGGAAGACCTTTGTGGGCAAGAAGCCACAGGAAGTATGAGATCTTCCGCGGCCGCCAGCTCTCCCACAAGGCCTTCCAGAATGCCTGCAAAAAGAACCTGGAAATACCCTGTGCGTACCAGCTAGGTCGCTGGGTGGGGGGGCGGCTCTGCATCCTCCCGAGAACTCACCTGCCCAGAGTTGTGTTGTAAGCGAAGAAGGAAGTCGGCCCCTGTCCTGTCACAATCTCTGGCCACCACCACTCTCCTGGGTCCCACTCAAGCTCTGACAAGGCCCGCCCCTCCCATAGCCAAAGACGCCAAAGCTGCAACTGTTCCTGCTCGATACTAGGGTCGGTACGCCAGACCTTCCCCAGAAGGCCTACGACCCTAACCCTCTGCCACGGGAGTAGGGGGTCGATGAGCGCATCCTCTCTCCTGAGTCGTCCATCCCCTGAAACCGCGAAGAAGGCGATAGAGGAGTCATCCAAACGTCCGGCGACCACCAGTGGGATGCCACGGGGGGTGAACTGTCCCAGCCAACGGGTGTCTCCAGGCATGAGGACCTGAGGCTCAGGTGGAGCCAACCAAGCGGCTGGGATCGCTCCGTCAATCTCCGTGCGTCTCGCCTGGACTCCACGTGCACCTCCAGCTGCGGCTGCAAGATCGGTCATCTCCAGATGTCTGTACGTATCCCTCCAAACTCGAAGGGACCGGGCTGGCCCCCTCATCCAGCCGTCCCACCTGATATGTGATCTCTCCCCCAACTGAAGGCCCTCGGCGTCTCTGACCTGCCCATTCCAGACGAGCGGCTGGCGATCGATCTCCTCCTGACAGCTGGGCTGGGACTGTATGAGACTGAGACAAAGCCGCCTCCAAACCATGAGGAGGCTACGAACGAGTGGAGAACGGGGCTGAGTGAGCGGGGCAGAAGTGAAGATCCACCTGAGGGACGGTGGCCACTCTCCACCTCGGCGCGGGACACAAGAGCCTATTCCCTGCTGAAGTAACATCTTCCACGTCTGCCCCCCCGGGGTCAAACCGCGGATGACAAGCTTGCCTAACAAGGCCTGACTCTGAAGCTCTGGATCGATAACCCCCAGGCCACCCTCAGCCTGCGGAAGAATGACTGTCTGCCAAGCAACCCTGGCTCTGGTATCTCTAAGACCATCCTCCCCAGACCAAAGGAAGTTCCGAACCAACCTCCTGAGCTGTGCCACGCTGGATCTCGAGAAGCACCAGCATGAAGCCACATACCAAGCCGTGGCTAGAAGGACCTGGTTAACTACCAGGGCACGACCTGCAAGAGACAGCTTAGCAGTACTCCAGAAAGCCAGCTTCCGTCGGATGGAGTCTAACACCGGGAGAAACTGCTGAGCTGGCGTGATGTCTAGGCCAACCTGGAAGCCAAGGTATCTAGCTGTCTGTCCTCGTGGAATCCATCTGAAACCCAGAAATCGCCCCCACTGAGAGCACGCCCCAGGGTCTGTGAGAAAACCAACTGACTTGTTCCAGTTGATTTTCGCACCAGCGGCCGAGCAGAAGACCTCCAAGGCCATCCGCACCCTCTCTAGCATCCCCTCGAAAATTCCATCGATTGCTGTTGGATTGACCACCTTGGTCATACTACTTCTTGCCGCAATCTCTTTCATAGTGTCCAAACTTATGACAATAGTTGCACTAAATGTTTGACACATTGGTGAATGCATTCCCTCGTCCTTGGAATCTTCCTCTATTGGAATGGTTACTGATGCTAATGCTATTGAGGATGATGCAAATGCTACTACTGACTTTGATGATAACTTTGTTTTTGATGATGCCGACTTCACCGAAATGCTCTACCTCTGCCTCTACTTCTATCTAAAGCTATGAATGCTTGATCATTGGAATGGCATTTGTGTGCATGAATGGCTTGAGTCCTGAGTTCTTCACCAAGTAACATTGACTCTAATTCTTCCAGTGTTGAATTAGCAATTGAATGGCAATACTCTGGACTAGATTCTTGTATCCTTCTCATAGTCCATTCAGGATGACTTGAACCATTTCTGTGGGATTCATTGTCTCTCCTACTGTTGTGAGTTGATTGTTGTAACTCTTGATCCTGAGTATGTAAGCATGGCCAGTTTCATTGCCATTGCAGAAACTCTTGTTTTGTTTTCACTGTATTGAGCTATCCTAACATGACATCTTGCACATTTTGCTTGATCAAATTATATGAATATTTTCTTTCTTGTCCCATTGTGCCTTTGCTTGGGCAATGGTAGGATCTATTGCAGGTGCAGACACTAGTGGTGTAGCAACTATAGATCCCACTGCTTGTCCTGTGGCAGTGAAGGAGTGGATGTTGGATCTTTTGATGGTCTAGATGTAGACCCATTGACATACTCCCATTTGTCTTGAAGTACAAGAATGATCTCCATTTTGTATTTTCAGGTGCCGTAGTTGGAATTTTCTAGCTTAGCGGATGCCTCCAAATTGAGGTTGCTAGTGATAGACATAATGCAAGAAATGTACTCAAAGTGCTGTGAAAGGTCTGGGAGTAGAGGCCGAACTCTGGCACTGATCATCTTAGCGAGGATTTTGTAGGCGGTAGTAAGGAGAGTGATCGGACGCCACTGGCGGATCTCCTGTCTATCTCCTCCCTTCGGGATGAGGCAAATCAGTCTCGAAGAGAGGCTCTCTGGCATCAAACCGCTGCTGAAAATCCCCTGCAGAGCTGCAAGGAGGGGCTGATGGATCTGGTCCCAGAAGGAAATGAAGAAAGCTCGGGGAAGCCCATCCTCTCCTGGGCATTTCTGTCCGTCGATAGCCATCAAGGCCTCCAGCATCTCATCCGAGGTAAACGGCGCCAACAACATCGCCTGCATGCTAGGCTGGACCAGGGATGGAATGTGCCTCCACACCTCCTCACGGGCACGACTAGCACGAGGGGCAAGCGGCTCCTGCTGGAAGAGGGTCCTGTAGAAGTCAGTGGCCAACCCCAGGACCTCCCCCGAATCCGTAACGATGTGACCATCCGCTGTCCTGAGACTCCGAAGCTGATCACCTGCAGCTCTCTGGCCATGCGTCCTGAAGAACTCTCTGCACATCCGATCACCCTTCCGGGCCCAGAAGGAAAGAGAGGCGTGATAGGAAAACTCTGAGCGGCGCTGGAGTGTCTCCTCCAGGAGGGCTCTGGCTCGAAGGGCCTGGATCCGAAGCTCCTCCGAGCCCGGGGAAGCCTGCTGGAGTCGCTGAATGGATGCGAGGTCCCTCCGAAGAGCTCTCTCTCTACTCCACCACTCCTGACGAACCTGTAGGGCTGCTAGCTGGCAGATCTGGCTGGACTCCTGCAGAGCCTGCGCAACTGAGTCCACCAAATCCGTACACTCCCCCCAATCTCTGTCCCAAAGACTGCAAATACTGCTACGCACGTCCTCCCTCGTAAAAATAGAATCGGGAATCCTGCATGACCGGGGGGGGAGGGTCTGGGCTGCCGAATCTAATGAGAGGAGTACCGGCGCATGGTCGGAAAGTGTCGTCCCTGGAACTATACCCGCCTGACCGCCTCTACTGATGGCCCAATCACTGACATAGAATCTATCAAGCCTCTCCAGGAGTCTGCCTCCTTCCCTGCGGAAGCCCCAAGAGAAGTCCAGGCTCCCGTGCCAACGCCGGAAGGACGGGTCTCTTCAGCTGTCCCTACCTCCTGTCGCGAAAATGAAGGAGTCCCAAGCTGACTGCTCTGCCTGAGCCATACCTGTAAACTCCGGACCTCTGCCCTGCTGGTCCTCCAATGACTCCAGATTGTTGAAGTCACCTCCAACAATCCAGGAATCCATGACTGGAAGAATCCCTGTAAGTGTCCTCCAGAAAGTGGCTCTGCATCGGAGGTCTGTAGGAGCGTAGATGTTGAGTATTCCAATTTTGGATCCCTCCAAATCCAGGCCTACCCAAAGGGCTCGGCCTGGGATCAACGTGCCATGACCGAAAACTCCCTGGGCTAACTGCTCGCACACGGAGGTACAGACACCCCCACTCCTCCCCTGTGCGCCGATCGAGGGCTCCCAGTAAGTGTAGGAACGTCCAGGGAGAACCTTCCCGCAGCTACGGGAATGAGCCGCAGAGAGCTTGTGCTCCTGGAGCAGAAGTACATCCAAACGACCAATCACTGCAGGCTGAAGTTCCTGCCGCAAAATGAGCTTCCTGGGACCACGGGTGCTAGAAGAGTGAAACCCGTTCACATTCCAGGATACGAGGTGTAGGCTCATGGCGAGGGATGGGGGGCTGCGAACAACTGTCTGCTCGCGGTCGAAGTCGATGAAGAATCAGGCATGTCGGAATGGAGGCGCTGCCGCTTATGAGAAGGTTTGGAGGGGGAGACGGGATCGTCCTGCCCGTCCTTCAACACCTTCAACAAAGGCGAGAGGCCTTTGGTGCCATGAACAAATGCTTTCTCGAGCCAGCTCGAGATCTCTGAAGTGGTCATCCCATAGAAGGTGCGGAGTTTCTGATGGGACCAAGCTCTGACATCCTGGGGGAGAGGCCATGACGGGGTAGGTCTGAGGATCACAATCAGTCGGAAGCGTTTGGCGGCGCAGCGCCACCGCAAGCGCACATCGCCCTCGGAACTGAGTCTCGAGAAGCTGCCCACCGGACGGGCCTATCCAGGAACAGACCTGGGCGAGTGTCTGCTCTCTGAGCGCCTCCCAAACCGAGTCGTCTGTCCAGGTCTCGGTGCCATCGCTGAGGAACGTGAAGGCGAAGCTAGGGCCATCCCTAGGGGCCAAGGCGACAATCTTCCCGTCCGCCCCTTTGCGGAGCAAGAAGATGCTGATGTCGAGATAAGCCGGGAAGGTCCCAAGGTCGGCCACGTCCAAGTAGTCCGAGGGGCCTGATCTGTAAAAGTCTCGAGGAAGCGCTCTCTCCTGAAGCTGAGACCCATCAGAGTCTGCCACTGAGGGGCTAGCGGCCATGGAAGCCTGCTCCGGTGGTGGTGTAGACTCCGGGTGTCCAGCCAGCGGGGGGGGAGAGGGAGGAGGCTGAGGGGCAGGCGACTCGAGCTCCACGGAGGCGACTGGCGGAGCAGGTGGAGGAGGCGGAGCGGGGGCTGCCCTCGACTGGGAAGCCGAGGGTGCAGCTAACACTGTAGAGGAGTCGAGGGGAGCGGAGGGAGGGGAGGGATGGGGACTCCTCTGGAGCTGGGGCTGAGAGGGAGGAGAAGGAGACTGAGGAGGAAGAGACGGAGGCTGAGGCTGCGGGCCGGGCGAAGGAAGGGGAAACTGGGGAGGGGACTGGGACTGAGTGGAAAGGGGCGGGGGAGCGGGAGAGGGGGGGATCTGAGGCTGTGAAGGGCGGCCTGCCGTCGACGAAGAGGCTCTCCCAGGTCCCTGGGGCGGCTGCCTGTCAGGTCTCTGGGGTGCTGCTGCCGGAAGGGTAACCTCTGCCTCCTTGCCTTTATCCGAGATCTTCTTGTTCCTTCCTCTTTTCCTTCTAACCTCGGTCCAGCCACCCACTAACTCTGGACCGGGCTCCTCCTGCCTCGGCTCCTCCTGACGTGACTGTCCGGGTGGGGGGGGCGGGGGCGGGGGGGGGTCGAGATGAACTGGCGAAGCGTGGGCACGCAGCCGCCAAGTGCCCAAAGCCATGGCACCTCAGGCACTGACCTGGCTGTCCGGTGACTATCATGCTCTGGGTGATGCTGCCGGCATCTGTCACAATCTCGATCACTGCAGGGAGGGTCGCAGGGTCTGCCACAGCGACTCGGACACGGGGGGCTCCTGCCGTGGTCACCGCATCGGCGAAGGTGTCGTGCATAACCCATCCAAAATGGGAGCCCAAGTCCCTGACAATCGGCCGCAGCTCAGCAGCAAGTCCTGGAAAAACTAGTGTCACTGGGTGGCGAGGTATACGGAACCGAACATCAAAATCTGCTGCGCTGAATCCACGGTACCACGGGACTATCATGATAATCTTTCCATCCACCGATGTGGGGGAACCGGCAATCAGGTTGCTCGCAGCTTTCTCATTGGAGAGTTTGAGCCAGAAGATGCCCCTTCCCATAAGGGCCACCTCCTCAATATGGCCATCCTCTAGCAGGAGAGTGGACTGGAGCCAGTCCCTGATGGCTGCTCTGGAGGGAGAGTGTCCAATGACTCTACCGTAAACAGAGGTACGGGCAAAGTCAGTGGCAACCTCCTGCACACGGGATGATTGTTGCTCTGTCAGGATAACGCGGTAGGCATCTGGAGAGGGAGGGTCCGACTGGGCCTCCGGATCCGGGCAGGGGGCCGCCATACCGCCAAGACCAACTGCAAGCTTCCGATGAAGAACAGGCTGCCACCCCAAAAGGGGAGACGAAGCGGGAGGATGGCGCCTGGGTATGGAAGGGATGGTGGCGGAGGCGGAGGGTGGAGGCGGGGTGGGGAAGTGAAGCAGAGGGACGGGCGAAGCGAGGTGGGTGAACGGGGGGGGTCGGGCGAGGCGGGGTGAAGGGGTGAATCGGAGGGCGGGGGAGCGGAGTCTCAAAAAAAAAAAAAAAAAAAAAGGCGAGAGGGGGTGGAGCGGAAGGAAGCGGGGGGAGCGGAATGGAGGCGAGGGGGGGTGGAAGGCGGAGTGGCGGAGAGGCGGGTGAGGGCGCGGGGGACGGGGGGGAGCGGGATGGAGGCGGGGAGCGAGGGGGTCGGGTGGAGTGAGCGAGGCGGGTGAGCGAGGGGCGGGTCGGGTGAGCGAGGGGGGCGGGTGAGCGAGGGCGGGCGGGGGGCGAGGGCGGAGAGGCAGGGGGCGGGGGATGGGAGGCGGCGAGCGAGGCGGAGGGATGGGTGGCGGGTGAGCGAGGCGGCGGGTGAGGGGGATGGCGAGCGGAAGGCGAGGGTGGAGAGACAGGGGGCGGGGGGTGGTCGCGGCGGGGGGGGGGGGGGCTAGGGAGTGGAGGTAGCTAGCGATGGGGAGAGGGAAGCTCGCAGGAGCGCCGTGCGCAGTTAGTTTTTCTTTCACTTTTGTGAGTTCAATATATCTTTGCTTATAATATGCATGTTATGGTTTCATTGAAATAAGTTTATAACAAGGAGGTGTATCTATCCAGTATGCTGTGTTGCTGATCAAAGTGATTAATGTGGTGCTTGCAGTCAGTATCAGGCAGTGTTGAAGAAGGTGCGAAACGTTTATACAACAGACTGAGAGGTATTAAATTTGTAATTTTATTGCAAATTCAGTGTTGAGAGCTCATATCAATACATTCTGATGTCGTGAGACTTTTACTGCTTTTGTATCATGCAATCATCACATCACAATGTCCATTATTATAACAAGCTTAAAGCTTTGGGAAAATTCTCATAATAGCTACCTGCAGGCCTACATGAATCCAGAAACATGTCCAAACTCATCCTCCAGAATGTAAGTTTGATGTCATTAATCACAACAAGAGGAGAAAACCGTAATTTCCATCATCTACAGCAATGATTTGTGACATCTACACCAATGTCATCCGTGCATATGTCCTTCCTTTTAAGGAAAAAAGAAATCATAAATTCGAGATTATTCTTTCCAAAGTTCCGAAGTGCTCGTTGATTGAGGGCAGAACATTTGCTGATAAAGCATGCCAAATATTCCACTTAGTCTTGAGACTCCACTTTTCTTATGTTCATCCATGTTCACTTGCTCATAAGACGGCTTAAATTTGCACAGTCGTATGCGCACGCATGTACGCATGAATGCACACATGCATGCACGTGTGCACGTCATGAGCATACACTCTTGTGGATGTGTACAATATGGCTATCTATTTTTGATGTATTGATTTTCTTATTCTTGTAAAGTTTGTTTTATTTTGTGGGACAAGGTTATGGTATCTTTCTAAGTTTCCTCATTTGATTCAGCTGTATAAGGAAGCAATACACCTGAGTACCCTGCTTAGTTGTTGTCGAGAGGAAGAGACTGCATCCTTGATTTGTTCAAAACTCTGTGTTTACATCAATAGCCTAAGAAACTTCCTTAC
Source organism: Dipteris shenzhenensis (assembly GCF_047967505.1). NCBI lineage: Eukaryota > Viridiplantae > Streptophyta > Polypodiopsida > Gleicheniales > Dipteridaceae > Dipteris > Dipteris shenzhenensis. Next base: position 43,293,216 of record NC_141604.1, read on the forward strand.
CCTCTTTCAACTATTTTGTAATGGGGTAGGTCGTCATGGCATAATGATCGTTAATCCTCCCATAGTATCTAGCAAAATTTACAAAGGAGAGTGCTTGACACTTGGTGGTCAAAGGAGGGAGCTTAAGGATTGCTTTTACCTTCTTAAGGTTTGGTTGAGTCCCCTTAGCTAAAAGACCTAAGCTGTGGAGAGGAGATTCAGCAAGCTACATGCTCAAAGTGGACGCTGAGAAGGTTCAGGCTGCTGTTTGGAGTACATAGAGGGATAGTTACTTTGAAGGGTGTTTTCAGATCGAAGGAGGATAGTGTGAAGGCCAGTTACTTGGAGGTCGAAGGAAGCATCCTCTTCAAACCTCTCAGCCTTCTCTCCTTCCTCCTTTCTTTCTTCCTTCGTTTCCTTTCTTCTATCCTCCTTCCCGATCTTCCCTGTTTCTTTCACTTCTATCCCATGGCTTCTCTATAGGAATTGGCAGAAGAGAAGGTGAAGATCCCTGTCTTACCCACGTTCCCTGTCGATTGTCAATTGGATGGGAATAATTATGGCATGTGGCGTGTTATGATGGAGTCAGTATTACGGTCTTATGACTTGGCAGATTTCATCCTGGTAGGTGTCACACCCTTGATGAAAGTTTGGGCATTCTGGATCAGAAGGAGGCCGAGAACTTGGACCAGATCTAGGACCGTAGGGTCCATTCGTTCATCTTCTTGAACTGTACTCCTCAGATTATTAACCATGTAAAGCACATGTTAGCTGCAAAGAGTATCTGGGAGCATCTTGATTCCCTCTATAACCGGACTACCCCAATGAAGAGGGTCTCTCTTGAGGTCCAGATGAGGAGGTTCGGAGGTAGTTCCACTTCAGGTCAACTACTCCTTGATGTCCCACATCCTCAAAGACAAGGAGCCTTCGAATGTTCGAGAAGTCCTCTCTTAGACACATTGGAAGCAGGCCATGGAGCTAGAGTTGGATTCTATTGAGCGGAATGGGATCTGTGAGTTAGTGCCACGTCCCAAGCGTCGTTCCGTCGTTGGTGTAAACCCATCAAGACCAAGTATTCTTCCGATGGGACTGTGGATAAGCACAAAGCCCGACTTGTGGCCAAGGGCTACTCTCAGCCCCCTGGGATTGATTATGATGACACATTTGCCCCTACCGCTAGGATGGCCACTCTTCGGATAGTGTTACCCATTGCAGCTCATGAGCAATGGCCTATTTATCAGATGGATGGTGGCTCATCCAAGTTAAACTGCTACATCATCTTTCCGCTATTGGTCAAACAGAAGGGGGTGGCAGAAAGGAAGAAGCGGACAATCATTCAAATGGGCTCTGTATGTTAAGAGGGAGGAAGCTTCCTAGATCTTTTTGGGGTGAGGCAGTTTAAACTGATGTCCACATCTTGAACAAAATAAAGACCAAGCTGTGGAAGGGAAAGTCCATACGAGGCGTGTTTGGTAAGAAGCATGTAATCTCTCACTTAAGGATTTTCATTCTGACGCTTATGTGCATGTAAACAAAGTAGTTGGGTGTTGTGAGGAATCAAAGGCCTATAGATTGTATGCCCCAGAGACGAAGAAGTTAGTGGTAAGCAGAGACAGAGTCCAAGCCACAAGCAACTATTCTAGACGGTTGTTCCCCATAGACTGAGGCTTGCTATCATGCAAGAACAGGAGAGAAAAGGAGACAAAGGATCCAAAAACTGAAGAATGAGAGTTAGAGTCTAAGGCACCCCCGCCAACAAGACAGAGCTGGGCAAACGAAAGGAAGTTACCAAATTACTATCTAAAGACCTTGAAGGATTCAGGACTCATGGATATATCCAAAAGTAGTTCAGAGGTAAGGAGGTCTCAAAGAATAGCCCCTACTGTGAACTACGCTTTCACCAAGAACCTTGAAAGAGGCGAAGGGAATCCCAGAGTGGGAGGCTGTCATCAAATAAGAAATGGGTGCCATTCTGAAGAACCACACTTTGGATCTAGTTGATAGACCTTGGAAGAGGAGGATTAGTGGAACCAAGTGGGTTTACTATGCCAAGTACAAATCCGATGGCACTTTGGACAAGCGCAAGGCAAGCTTTGTGGTTAAAGGCTATGCACATGCATCGCAAGTCAACTATGGAGAGCATTGCTCCCACACTTAGGATGACTACCATTCGAGCAGCCCACCATTAATGGCCAATTTTTCAGATGGACATGAACTCTGCCTGTCTAAATTGGTGAGCTTCAAGAAGAACTGCATGCAACCAGAAGGATTCTGACCTCTAGGTGATGGAAAGAAGCATGTAGACTTTGTAGGGCAATTTACGGGCTGAAACAGGTCCCCAAGGAATGGTACTAGAGGATAGATGACTACTCCTATCCGATATGATTATCTCGTAGTGCATTTGATCCTAACCTCCACCTCTTCACAGATTGAGGTAAGACCATGATAATAATCCTTTATGTTGATAATTTAATTATCACAGGTGATCACAAGATGAAGATCCGGGAGGTCAAAGGAATCTCGATGCAGGAGTTCGAAATGACAGATTTGGAAATCCTTCATTATTTGCTTGGTATTGAAGTATGGCAAAAGAATGAAAGGTTTTATTTGTCATGAAAGGTACTGCTGGGAGGTACTGAAAAGTTTTCAGATGCAAGATTGCCAAGAAGCACCAACCCCAATCGAGGGGGGACAAAGCTGAGCAATGAGAACACGTCTTAGTTGGTCGATGCAACGGTCTACCGGAGAATGGTGGGTAGCTTGCTATAATTAACTAAGACTAGGCCTGATATAGCTTCTGCACTTGGAGTGCTCTGTCCATTCTCATCCAAACCAAGGGAGGATCACATGAAGGCTGGATTCAGGATTTTAAGGTACCTCAGAGGCACAACCAGCTATGGGATCACGTATCGCTCCGGGAACAAGCTTGGAGGATTCTGTGATTCAGATTGGGCTGGAGATTGGGACACATGGAGGTCAACTTTAGTTATTGCTTCATGCTTGCTTCAGCTGCCATATCTTGGCTGAGCAAGAAGCAGCCTACAATTGTGCTGTCTTCCACAGAGGCAGAATACATGGCAGCTTGTCTAGCAGCATGCGAGTCAGTTGGGCTCATATGGATACTAGAGGACATGGGAGTTCTTCAGGAGGAGGTGACGGTGATCATGTGCTGCAACATGAGTTGCATAGCGATTGCAAAGGACCCGGTATTCCATGCTTGTATGTAATACTAGCATTTGGGATGTGATGATAGGAAATGAGATAGTGCTAGCATTTGAGATTTGCTCAAGCAATGATATGAAACGAGATCTAATATTGGTTAAGGTATAAAAATGGTTTGATTTTATAAATGGTGTGTTTGAAGGTGTACTAAAAGAAGGTAATTGGAGTCTTCTTCAACCTTACCTCAAGGGTTTCTTGAGTTTGGAGAGCCCTGTGTGGACCTTTATTTTTCAATTATCTATTAGCTTTGAATAGGAAATCTCATACAAAATGAAAATTGCAATAGTGAATTGCTTTGTTATGTAGAGAGTATGACTATGCATGGGTTGATGAGGAAGTCTATTATTGTTTTACTTTTGCATTGCATTAGTAAAAGAGAACTGTGGGGATGCCCACAAGGGACTAGAAATAGTCCAAGAACTAGAATGCATGCATTAGACTAACCTTTAATGGGTTAAAGTGTTGGATTTTGGATGTGTAGGTCTAAGAAGGGTGCAAAAAGGCTCAAAAGCCGAGGCAAAGTGCCAAAAAGTGGGATCTAGGAGACAAAAAGCACCAGGAGGAGGTGGCACCCACATATGGAGGCCCCCACAGGGCTTAAGGCCAACGAAATAGCCTAAAAGCCAATATTCTGGCCCAAAAATCATGCGAATCAGCTTCTAGAAGCTCTAGAAAGCTTAAAGTGTAAAAGCCCAGCTTTTGGGAAAGAAAGTCTAAAATTAGGCAAAATAAAGCTAGCCCCAGCTATTTAGAAAGCTCAGCTTTCGGGTTGGGGCCAAGCCTATAAAAGAAGAGCCCTTGAGCTCTAGAATCATTAAGAGTTGTACTCAGCCCAAAAGCTCTTGTGGGAGCTAGTTGTACAAAAGTTTATTTCTATTGCAATAAAGACCTTCGGGGCGGTCCAGCCCTTTTTCTGGGCCCTAGTGCAGTGTGATGCTTCTATCCCTATTCTCCCAGCACTCTTTCTTGAAGGCGATTGTGTCCGCATAGCTTCTTCATGTAATCCAAGCAATCCCTGCGCTAGGCTTCTTCCCCAGATGATTGCGATTTGTCCTAGAGTATTCTTGTTGTGATTGCGATTCAATTGCTGGCTTCCAGGAGCTGCCCTAGTGCTGCAATTTTATGCTAGGTGACCTTGTTTGCTGCGATTTGTGCTTTTGGCTGTGCGCTATGCTCGGAGGTGCCCAAGAAATATTCCCAGAGTACCCAGGGTCTATTGCGATTTGATTGGGAAGGTGATCCTTTGCTGTCCAGCCAGTCCAAAGCATCCATGGTTGCTGAAATATTGTTCCCAAAGTGGACTTTTGAGGTCTAGTTCCAGTTTCATATAGTTTACTAAATTACTATTAAATCCCATTGCTGTAATTTTTAGTTTATGTATGGATTTTGTATGTTGCGGTGTGATTTAGGGTCTAGGATATCCGTGCAATATGAAATGAGAGGTGGAATTGGTTCCACCACCCAAATCTATGCAGTGGCACATGTATTGCATCCCCTATGGCGCGCTCAAGATCAATATGAAAATGGGGAGTTGGAGGGCAACACCTACAAAAGTGACGGGTGTTGATGTGCAAATGCAACAAAGATTGGAGGATGATCTTCTATTGTTCCGCAATCACAACCTCTGATTTGGTTAACCTACGAACATGTCTCCTGGTGGGAGAATACAACTGTGCTCGAACTTTGGTAAGAGAACTTCAATACTTGTAACTCAACTTTTAAGCAATTTGAATAACAAGTTACTGATACCTATCTTTGCTTGAATGGATTATGGCAGAAACACCTTGCTATACGAGTTCTCTCCCAAAAGTGCAATTTGGGTCCTTGTGAGAGGCGCTCGAGCACTTGGGCCCTCTTCCTCTTCCACACAAAGAAGAGAAACAGGTTGAGTACAACTCAATTGGAACGGTTGGTGTTTTGTCAATGCAACCTCTGTCTCCTTGAGTACGCCGCCAGCTCTCTCGAACCTCGCTAAGTGAACGTAGACAAGGTGGACATGGAGAAGATGAAGGCCATACCGGATATCCCACAGGAGAAGCTGAACATATACTCCATGTTGTATGAGGAACTGTCGGCACCAACACACCACACACGATCGCAACCATCTAGAGATGGTGTTGGCACTTTAGTTGCATCCCGTGATGCTGCAGCTTCTTTAGACAGTGACACCCATGATTCATTTGAGGAGCCAAGAGATGTCGAGTTGATGGGTGATGCAGATGATGCAGATGGGACTAGTATTGTACCTTGTGTTGGGCAGTGCTAGCCTAGTACTACTAGATTATGCCTAAGGGGCACTTCAGATGCGTTCTAGAGTCTAGAGTATGCTATTTCTATTTTGATGATCATTGATACAGTATTGAGTTTACCTTGGTAGCTGGCTTCCTTTTTGTTTGACATGATTCATGATCATGGATCATGGATGCTACTATGGGCGTGCTTTTATTTTGTGACATTGATATGTCACATGGTTCATGAATCTGGATAATAGTAGATACTATGGATGCTTTTTATTTGTACAGCTGCAGATTGTAATCCATTTTAGATTGTTGTTGTTCATTCTTGAATCATCATTCATGAATGATAGATCGTAGAATCGTAGATGTTGAAGCACCATGCATGCTGCATAAGTCATGACTTAATGTTAAGTAGCATAATTTGTCACTTTAAGCACTATATTGATAATTGTATTATTTATTTTTACACATAAATTATACCATATTGCCGTTTCTTCTTATGTTGTTTCAGCTCGGGCCGAAAACTCTGTTTACTGTGTTTTTGTCTCGGCGCACAACTATGGATTTGGGTCACGCTCTTCTAGGTGGTGGTGCCAAAGATCATAGTATATTTGTGCTTCTAAACTTATCTTCAGCAAAAGTTCTTGTGGCAAGTTTTACTTGGTGTCCCTCATTTGGACTGCTTTTGGCTCGTCAAGATATTGCCCTTGCCACTTGTCGACGATGTCTCCACTGGCTGGAGTCTATGCCCCATCTCTTTTGGCACTATCCTGAATTTTATGATTTTTCGGCTTTAGGCTCGCTTTCCCAATGCTTGTTTTGACAAGCGATTCTAGCTGTTCAATTTTCATCCAGCTAGGCATGGATCTGATCTTCTTTTTTTATCAGGTTCGTTATTGGGCACTGTGGACTCAATGGAAGGACGGTAACCATCCAGTCTTTGGTGATCCCTCCCTAGCTAAATATCAATTCTTCTGGGAATCCATACGGCAATCATTTTATGATTTTCTAACCATCGAGTCTTTGGTGATCCCTCCGTAGCTAAATATTAGTTCTTCTGGGAATCCATGCGGCAATCATTTTATGATTGTCTACATGCGTGGGATCTAGATTATCCTGTCTTCTCGTCATATAATGATATCTTCTGATGCTTGTAACTAGCTGTCCCTTTCCATGGGACTGTTTTTGTAATATAATGACAAATGGAATCACAAAAACAAAAGGGTGTACATTCATACGTACATACGTGTGTGTGTGTGTGTGTAGGAGCACCTAACAACTAATCTGAAATTGAACTTCTATTTATAGTAGTATATACATACAGACATATGTATGTATGTATGTATGTATGTACACTCTTTCACTGTTTTCATCTTTCTTGTACTAGCTGTTCTTTACTGGAGCAGCTATAGTATGTTTTCTTTTCAGGTTTCTAGCATATGAGTAGTGACTGTCTCACTTTGAGACAGCTATGAATGTACTTCTTACACACACACACACACATAATTATGTAATTATATTTATATTTATACATACGTACTATTTTTTGGGGTGAAAATTACACACACACACACACGTGCGTGTGCATGCGCGCACATGGATTTCACAAAAAAAAAAGTGGGTGTGTACATGAACTTTTGCTAGGCAAGTTTCTGGATCACATACAATTGATACAAATTTGGTTATAAATGTATATGAGTTCTCAATTAAAATCCGAGGAGAGTTCAGTAGATGTTGACATGCGTTAGTGGATGTTGACATGCATAAAGTAGGACATAGCTCAATATTCTCCGAGTTTGTCAGGGATAGCAGAATTGCAGTAGAGAATGATGCCTGCATAGGGAAGGATTGATCACAATTAAAATGGAAATGACAAAAGGCATACGCATGCATGCATGCAGGCAGGCAGGCAGGCAGAGAGAGAGAGAGAGAGAGTGAGAGAGAGAGAGAGAGAGAAATATGTGAACTTTTGCAGGCAAGATGCAGAAGCCTTTACCAGAATTGTTGCAGACATATGGATTGCCCAAAGGAATCTTTCCCCGAAGTGCAACACATTATGAACTAGAGGAGGATACAGGCAAGATAACTGTTTTTCTCCCTTCAATATGTGAGGTGGGGTATAAGGACTCCTCTATTGTAAGGTATGCAGAAAAAGTAACAGGCATCCTTTCAAAAGGGAAGCTCACTAATATTGAAGGAATGAAGACAAAGGTGCTTCTTTGGGTGAAGGTCACATCAATTTCAGTAGAGGATCCTACCACAAACAAGGTTTATTTCACTGCAGGGATGAAAAGGGCCAGATCTATAGATGCTTACGATGTGCTCCGAGATGGGATTGAGGCAGAGAATTTCTGAAATGTTGGATTATAGCATCATATATATGTGCATCCCTCTTTCCTGCCTGGGTTTAAGTATTCTTACCATAAGATGTTTACTGTATACATCCGTATGACATATGTTAGTGGTATGGCATGGATGTCTTTGTAAATTCTGGTCTTCTCTTTAAGGTAATTCTTATCTTATTTCATTATGGTAGGCTTTCAATGACTTTTGGGAATGAGATATTCAGTAAGTTAAAGTATAAAATAGAGTATTAGCGAAGCAAATGAGCAGTTTGAGACATGCAATCTTATTGAGCTATATTTTGAAATGCATTTCTAAGGTAATCTTTTTTCCCATTGAATTATGCTTGCTCTTTTCTTTTGTCCAAAGAAAAAAAGACCAAATCTGCATCAGTAAGTATTAGTCCTGTAAATGTTAATGGAGCAGGAGGGTATAAAAAAGGTAACACAGAACATAAGTGCTGTATGGATCAAAGGAAGCTAGCAAGGAAATTTTTAACTTAAAAAGACCTGAAAGAAGCATTGAACATTTGGACAGTCTTTTGAAAACCTCTTTACTGAGCTCTTCAGTGCGGATCTGTAAAATTTAGGTAGTAATGAAGTTTGTTTCAAAATATACGAGTAATTTTTTAGGCTTCAATGACCTTGTTGCCATGGGAATCCATGGCAAGGTCAAATCTGTATTGATATTTGTTTAATAAAGATGAGAAGTAAAAAAACTTCTTTACCTACGTGGTATATTGTCTTCTTGTGATGTGGAACCCATATCGGATCTTGGTTTGCACAATTGCAGTTTGTTAACCTGGTGGATGTGCTGCAAACTCTATTGCCTGATTCCCCATATGCAATACCAATGCATGCACCATCAGCACATGCTGCTGTAGCCTTGGATGTCATTTGAGACACAACTCTGCTGGTTGTCTCTGGCAGCCATGCTACGTGAATTCTCTGTACTAGAACATTTTGGGAAGAGATTTAAATAGTTTGTTTACCAAGAGTCGTTTGCTTGACCCCGAAATGATTCCCAATGAGGAGGCGGCATAGGGGCTGAGTTTTATTCAATATCGTTTGCTTTTGTATCTGGTAGTGAAATGGTGTGCTCTCCTTCGAAAATTGTTTCCATGAATGTTGATTGTTACATGCTACAGACGAGTTGTCACACTTTCTAACATTATAGTTTGAGACAAAATGACATTGTGATTAAGCTCTACATGGCATTTTAGTCTTCAGTCCCTTACTTTTTCCCTCCTCTCTTCCCACGGCCTTTGAGGTAAGCTCTGTATACAATACAAAAGCTATGTCTTATGAGCTTCATTGTTTTTGTCATTGAGTATTGTATATTTGTTTTTTTAACTTGCTTATTCTACTTTCGTGATTCTATTCAAAGATTTTCTAATTCTTCATTGTGTGGTCTTTGTTAAAACAAAATATCTATCCATTGTTTTATCTTACACAAGAAGCCATTCCACGCCTTTCACTTCTCCTTTGTCATGGACGATTGGCTCCTCCTATCCATTTCTTATCATCTTCCAATGCGCTAAAGAATCCATGCTCTCTTGTTTATGTTTTCCTCATTTTGTCTTTCTTGTCCATACAAACTCGTAGTTTATGTTTTGGAAAAGGGTACTTTTTTTAAAATAACAGATATAGAGAGGAGGTATTTGACATGATGGAGAATGATTTGATAACACAAACATAAGGCAACCGAAATTGGATCTTATGTATTTTTTCAACATTATAAGTTCCTTTTTAATAGCTTTGTTATTTGGAGGGAGATCTAGTCCAAAAGATTGAAAAACTCTCAACATAATCAATGAAAATTTGCACTAATATTTTCATAGACATTGTGTTGTTGAAATTTTCGTATTTACTTCCCAATAGATCGTAAATGGTTAATCATTTGATGGATCTTATGCTTGTTTTAAACATTAGAAGTTCCTTTTTTATAGCTTTGTTATTTGGAGGGAGATTTAGGCAAAATGATTGAAAAAACTCTTACATAATCAATGAAAATTTGCAATAATATTTTCATAGACATCTATATGTTGAAAATTTCCCTATTTACTTCGCGAGAGAGTGTAGATGGTTGATCATTTGATCAAGGGGGTTTAATCATTTCATTGAGGACTTGCATGAAAAGACTACGTCCCCCTCTAAGGAAAAATCTGATGTTGCAACGTGTGGAGAAATGTGGATGTGTAAGTAGATGGTTTTGTGGGAATAGATGATGTGTTGTTGCATCGTTGCATTTTTTATTTATGTGAGGGTAAGGAAGAGGTTGATAATTGGAAACAATATCCTCTCCAATTATGCCACTACGCTCTTTTAAGGCATGCTAAGTAGAGAGCTAAGTGGGAGAGGACAATGATATGAAGAATGAGTTCGAAAGTTGGGGCCTTCATAAGCATTTCTTTGTCTTGGTAAGCATTGCAATTTCCACACTCTTAAGCATTACCTCTTTGTAATCAATTCAATTGTTACTCCCAAGCTTGCAATGAGAGAGATTCAGTTTGAAGAAGTGTTTGGCTTGTTTTGGCATCCTAACGGGGTGACCCTCCTAGTGTGAATGTGGCCTTAAACCATGGCCTTTGCCTCTCATAATAGGAAACAAGAAGCTTCCCGTTACACCACATGGGAAAAGATTTTTGGAACACGGTTTGAAGGGCAAGTTGGGGTATAGAGGACCATGTGTTAGTGCACCTAATGCTTGGATTGATGCATGCGAGGCACAAAAATCCAGATGTGAGGTGTTGTGTGCTTTATATGTCCCTCTTGCCCCACGTAGTTTCAAGCTGACAAAGGGAATTTCAGCTTACATGCCCTCTCCTCCATAGTTTCAGCTAAAAAAGGAGAAATTTAGCAAATGATAAAAACAAAGAGAAATAGAAGAAAGCAAGCAACATGGCGAAAGGGAAGAAGGGGACAAGGTTTAGGAGAAGGAAGAGAAGCCCAGGAAAGAAGAGACAATCAAGGACATGAATAAGCGGAGCAATCATAGTGGGCTATATCGTGATAGCACATCAGTATAGAAGACATCTTTGTCCTCAACCTCGGCTTTCACATCAACATCGACACACTGTACCATCATTAGAGGTGGTGGTACCACTATTGTCATTGAGGACAACAATATCACCATTGATTTCAAGACCAAGGACAACTTTGGCATGCCCTTTCAGCCTGACCAACACCGCGCCACTCTACACTTCCCATAGTCTACCTCCTTCATGTCACCTCTACCCCTCAGCCAACCACCTTTTCCTTGTACAGTCAGACTTGCCTCATCCACGTTCCAGGGGTCTGCTCATCACATCTTCCCTCTCATACCACTCATACCGCTATGCCCACACCTCCCATCACTCAGCTTTCTCCCATCACTCAACTGCCCTCCATCACTCAATCTGCTTCATGCCATATTGATACATGTCAAACTAGGCACACACAATCCCACCTGAGGCATAGGAGCATATCGTCATGGAGGTTCATCGCCTCCATGCAGGAGAGATGGAACAGGCTCACTTCATACATGAGCAACAAAGATAGAGACGTTGTACAGAGGGAACCTCAGGGAGCAGTCTTGTTGTGGAGGAGAGGATTGCTATGATGGAGGCGTCATCAAGGGGACCTCCACGTGGATGGATATTGTGCAGGGACTTGCGAAGGCAGCAGTTGTTTCCACTTTAGTTGAGCAATAGTAGAGAGCCAGTAAGGCTCTCAACATCAAGGTCCATGGGTTCACGCACAGCAGCTCAGCTATTTCAAATGCTACCACCTTTATTACCTCCACCCCGAGGATACTTGAGCATGGTATTGAAAGTGCATGGCGGGTCAAACAAAATCCTACCATAGGTCAGCCTCTTGTGATACGCTTCAAAGACACTCAGGCTTGACTAGCCGCATTGCGTAGATGCACATACCTGCGAGATCAACCAGATTTTTACATGGACGAGGACCTCACTCCTCTATAGTTTGCGGAGAGGTATGACCTTTTACTATCGCAGGATGCCACACGTAAGGAGGGGAAGTGGGTTGTAGTACACGAGGGCAAGCTCTTGATCGAACCTAGAGATGGGCTCGTTACCACCCGCATAGGGATACGGGGTCTATGAGACCCATAGGATTGAGACCTTGGCTTGTACCATTGGAACTATAATGGTACCTTATGGTCAGAGCTAGGAAGTTTCTAGAAATCATACATAGGATGAGATATTATCTTCTATACAGAGACTTATAAAAGCCCAAAGCACCCACTACCACCAATTTGTGGGTACACATGGGAGTTTGCCTATCAGGAGAGACCAAGGAGGGTGGGAAGGTATGTGATCCGGTGGAGTAAATTTCGTACAAGTCATCTCTCATAGGGATGATCATCATGGAGAGACATGACCAGGAGCACCTCCTCTCCATATATTTTTATCACAGTCTACTACGTTTCTCTAGAGACATCACATTTTGCAGGGACCTTTAGGGGGATGGAGAGGTATCTTCATACATTGTCTTATACTAGGATATCATGGATTTTGCAGGTTGCAGGGAGGTTCTCCTAGAGACTTCAAAGCTAGGACCACTACCGCTGCCGCTGCCACATACAAATCATTGATTTTCAGCATAATTTGATTGTGTTGCTTGACATTGATATACATGAGGTAGGTTTCTCACGAGTATTCGTAGATCGTCGATCTTTGGTCACCTCATATGGGCACACTTTTATTGATATATGGGATCATCGATCTTTGGTCACCTCATATGGGCACGCTTTTATTGATATAGGTAGGACGCATGATCTGATCATATACAATGGTCTAGAGAGCCAACGGTTCACTTGTTTCCTTCATGATGCGACTAGCTATGCATGCCCATTTGGCTAAGAGGCATGTCGCACTAGCCATAATCAAGTTGCTAGTGCTTCCACTCACATTTTCAATCTCCTAGAACCAAGTCTCTTCTTTTTCACTCATTGGTCCGGCTGATAGGGATGTATGGTAGTACCTTTTGGGGGACAGACTTATAAGAGACAGATTGGTCCCACTAGAGAGACTTGAGGCTCTCCTTCTTGCTCGAATGATCAAGAATAAGTAGTCGGCCCCGCATCAATCATACTTGCAGAGTTTGGGGCCACCCGACTACAACTTGATGTAATCTTTTAAGTGGTCACTTATCTCTATAGGATCTGGGACTTTGGTACCATGACAACTGGATGACACAGATTGCCATGGCTATCCTTGACTTCAACTATGGCATTAGAGGCAAAGGGGGATCACAAGAGTCTTAAACACACAAATGGTTCATAGACCCAGGGCTACATATGGATAGATTGCCACCATGATAGTACAACCTTGAGGCTCCATCCATTCCCATTGCTTGATAGGAGGTGAATAAGTTCATCATAGAGTGTAAAGGTGAATCGATTGGCCCGCTTTGACATTTTGGAAATGCTTCTTTGTAGGGTTGGCCAGGGAGGGGAGGAAAAATGAACATCAAACTTGGAAAAGATAATGGCAGGAAAAACATAAAAACACATGGTTTTGAAAACGCACTATGCAAAGGATGTTATTCCATGAGAGGAATATATGGAGAGTTTCTCTCAATAAGACCGCAAAATTTTGCGTGTGCATAGTCGTGATCCACCATTTTAGCTTCCAAAGTCATTTTTTAAGGATATGTAATTGGAGAAGGTAGGGCATGAAGGGAAGTAGAGCTTATAATAGGCAATGATGAGCCTACAACTCAAACCTCCTCAACTGGTCTAGAGGAGCCCATTAATCAAGAATCCATTAGTAAATAGCTATTAGCTTGGAGACAATAGAATAGATGAACTTCCATGTAAACAAATATTGGAATAAAACAACCACTTTTTTGGATGGTGGATTTGCTAGATATTTAGGGAAGCATTAAAATATTCCCTTAGTTCTATGTGAATTAAGGATCGTGGGATGAGTGAAGAGAATGGACAAATCACCACCACAAATCATGGAGCTCAATTTATTAAATGAAAAGCATCTTAACAAGAGAGATTGCATAAGCTCATAACCCTTTACATGCCTTTTACCTCTCTCATAGTGACTCAAAAGCCCATTGGAATTTTACTTGTTGCCACACTAAATCTTCCATATCTGTCTGCACACTTCTGGGTTTTCATGGTGAGATCTTTCATTTTCTTAATCTCCATAGGACTCCCTGTCAATGCTTTCCCTCACTTGATTTAAGAGCTTGATGTGAGGTTGAGGGGATTAAAACTCGTTTATCTCTTCAATTTTGATTACCCTCCAGTCAATTTGTTGATGCATATCGTAGAGCTCGCTCAACAGTTCCTTGCATTAGCAAAGAAGGAGATTGACCAAAGGGCTTCATTTTATTTAGTGAATGGCACATTCATCACCTTCATGTTGGGAATCTAGGTGCAAGGTGAACTATATCAAAATAAATCTTCAATAAGATCCTCAACTAACTATTGATTTGATAACATGTAGCTAGTGGAGAATATTAATGCTCTGGGTAGCATGGTTTAGGCGAATGCTTTGGGTAGCATGGTTTAGGCGATAGGTACATGTAAGCTCCATGAGCACATGATTTTCAAAGCTAACTCATGAGCAATGATAGGAGCAACATGACAGAGAGAAGATAGAAGATCAACTAACTAGAGAATGAGGGGCATAGGAGCGCAGAAAAGGAAACACTATTATCATCAATCTTGATGATGTGGAGGAGCAATTGCAAGGGCTAGTGCCAGTGCTAGTGTCATAAATTATCAAGAAACAATGCTCAACATCATGTGATCATATGTGCATAGCACTAACCCAATAGAGTGCTATAAAGGAAAGGGTTAGATTCCCTAACCCTAAACCTAAAAGGGTTTGTATATGTTCTTTTTCAACTAAATCTAGTGTATAGTTAGTCATTTGTGGTGTGCTCTCTAGCTGTGCCCTCTCTCCTCATCTCCACTCTTCTCCTCTCCCCTCTTCATATTTTGTCAATGTATCAGAGCATGGTTTTACCTTCCACTATGAGGGGCCATCCTTCTTGTGAGAGATCGATCGAGAGATTGAGTGATTGTGAGCTTACTCCATTCACTTCCGTAGAGTGAACGATTTCCGTTCTTATGAGAGAAAAATTTCATCTATATTTTCGTTTAGCTCTTTGAGAGAGAGAGATTTAGATTGTGAGAGAGTTTCAAGAAATTTGTTTGTTGCATAGGGAGAGAGGATCATAATTCTCACCTACCTGATTGAACCTTTGGCTTGAGAGAACTTCTTTCTTGAGAGATATTCTAGAGATAGGGAGAGACTGAGTTTTAGTGAGCTTTGAGGGAGAGGGAGAGCCCCATAGTTTCTCCTATCTTGTAAGCCAAGGAGACTCAAGGCTTCTGGAATCTGCACTCCAAAGGAAAGGCTTCACCATCAACTCCCTTAGCCGCCAAGCTTCACCATCGCCTCCATTACTCCAACGAGACGAACCAACAGCTCACATCGACTCCAATAGATGACGTCTTGCCTCCAACCTCCAATCTAGAGCGGCATAGCAGTAGGCTCCATCAAAGGAGCCACCCGTAGTGCCACGTCCAGCACACAAGGTGGCCCTACCTCGACTACAACCTTGGATGATCTACAGGCTTGAGCTCCCATGCAGCAAATGACCCTCAGATGCTCCAAAGATGCTCACAATCGGCAGCTCCTCTACGGTACACTCCATAGCAGCAAGGGTCTTCTACAACACCCACCATCACCAACGACTCAGGCAACAACTGTGCTGCTCCACCAACTGCACTAGTCCACTAGCGCAACTACAACAATAATCTCTAGCACCGATAGCCTTCTCCAAATAGCCTCAAACAAAGAGTCCGTGCCACAGCCCACATAGCCATCGGCCAACGTGCAACGCTCCTGCAAGCTAGAGAACGACCTTCAGCACGTAACGGATCCATTGACAAAAGTGCCTTCCAGGCGACTGCTCCAGCCCAATGGCATCGCAACGAGCACCGGCACACGTACAGCGAGGCTCTCCAGACAAGCTTCCAAAGGCAAATGGCTAGCTGCATACAACATGCCACCGACGGAGGTCAACGGAATCATCGACATAATCTCTATAGATTTTGGTTGCTCATAATGCAACACATGGCATCTTGAGGTACAATTGCCACATCATCAGTGGTCCCACAACTACCACCTATGTAGGCCCAATCACTCGCCACCTCAGCAAGCCCAATCACCTGCCACCTCAGTTGCCCAGTCAGCAGTGCCAGCTAGGCACCCCTAATGTGCACATAGGTGACATATGAGCACACTACTCCCTAAGCACAATCTCTTCACAGGCACAAAATTTTCACCTTGCATGTAAACACAATGGCCACATCATCATTTTGCACCCTTTTTGCCCCTCCACCTAGTTCAAGCAGTATCTCTTGATTAGGAAGAATTTGAGGGTGCTCCAAAAAGGAAAAACGCTAGATTTTTTGTGCTCTATGCGCTCGTCACATCACACGCACATTTCTATGCAAGTATCACACACTTTTGAGCCTCGGTGACAAATCCACTTCCTTCACGCACATCAGCCTCTACATCGACGCAACACCTAAAACAAACAAAGAAAACTAATTATTTGTTGCTTTTTCATCGCTCAAGGGTTGGTCTAGTTCTAGTTCATAGTATTTTTAGATCATCCATAGCGGAGAGAACTCCAAAGCAGCCAATTGAAGCCATGCCAAAAAATTTCTAAATGTTCCTACTCAGAGCTAGTCCCTATGCTAACATGTGGCTTCACATCATCACATTACCTAAAACCTGATGTTCATCAGTTCAGTGAGCAGACTTCATAGTGTTCAGAGACAATGACCGATTGATCAGTGGACAGATAGCTACATGATTTGATTTTTCACACACATGCCATCATTGTAAAGCCTATTGGCTATTTTCTAGCATCATGCACTTTATTCAAGCCTTGTAAGGCCTCTTGACTATTCCTGGCATCATTTGCCACAAGCCTTGTAACAGATTTGATTATATATTGTAGTTCTATCTTCACCAACAGTTCAAATTTCACTTGACAAAGTCAGTGCTTTGCAGTTGATTTAGACAGTGATTTTCACGACACTTTGAGTACATTTCTTGCATTATGTCTACGACTAGCAACCTTAATTTGGAGGCTTCTACTAAGTTAGACAACTCCAATTATGGCACATGGAAATACCAAATGGAGACCATTATTGTACTTCAGGAAAAACAGTGATCCAGCCATAAGTAGCTCTACTCCACTTGTTGTCGAAGCACCAGTAGCAAGATCTATAGCGGGATCTCTAGCTACATCAACAGTGATCGCACTTGTATTGATCCTACCATTGCTCGAGCACAGGCAGAATCGAATAAGAAAGACAAGTATGCATATGATTTGATCAAGTAGAATGTGCAAGATGTCATGCTAGGACAGCTCAACACAATCAAGACATCAAAAGAAGCATGGGATATGATCGCAGCTCTTTATGAGTCCAAGAACACTTCCAGGATTCTCACACTGAGAAACCAAATCAGCTAAATTTTTTGCATACTCAGGATCAAGGATTATACCAATCAACTCGTAGCAGCAGGATAGACCATGAATCCTGCAAAAATGGTTCAAGTCATCCTGAATGGACTAGGAGAGGGATACAAGAATCTTGTCCAGAGTATTGCCATTCAATGGCAAATTCTGACATTGAAAGAACTCCAATCAATTTTACTTGATGAAGAACTTAGGACGTAGGCCATTCATGTACGCAAAGGTCATTCTAATGATCAAGCATTCATAGCTTCACATAGAAGTAGAGGCAGAGGTAGATCATTCCAGCAGCGAAGTGGTCATCATCCAACAATAAAATCAGCATCAAAGTTAGAATCAACATAAGCATCATCCTCAGCAACATCAGCATCAGTAAAGAGAAAATCATTCCAACCGAGGAAGATTTCAAGGATGAGGGAATGCATCCACCAACGTGTCAAACATTTAATGCAACTAATATCATAAGTTTGGACACTATGAAAGAGATTGCTGGAAGAAGTAGTACAACTAAGGCGGTCAATCCAGTAGCAATCAAGGGAATTTTCGAGGAAGAGGAAATCATTACGGTGGACATTCTAGTCACAGTCATTATGCCAATGAACCTAAGAATATGTTTCGTGCAAGTGAGGATATGTAGAAGACTGAAACAGTGTACCTTGACATTGATTGCAATTTGAAAGGGGAATGCAGTTATCAAGTCAACCAAGTAGATCAAGATCCTTGGTACATCAACAGCGGTGCATTATCTCATATGAAAAAGCATCAAGAATGGTTCACAGACATGAAACCATTAGAAGGGCAGAAGAATGTCATCTACACGAAAGCAAATAACACACCGAATCTAGTTCAAGGGAAAGGCATTGTCCCTATGAACAATTTCATTGGTACGAAAGGATTGGTGAAAGATGTATTCTATGTTCCGAAGCTCAGCAAGAACCTCTTGTTAGTAGGTCAAATGATGGAACACAACTACCAAGTCATCTTCAATGGAGATGAATGCAAGATTAGAGACAAATCCATAGGATATCAACTAGTAGGAAAAGCAACCAAGGATGGACGCTTGTTTAGAATGCTAGTTGTAGTATTAGATTTGCATGCCATGTCAACTCAACCGCAATAGATGCCACTATCCGCAAAATGGCACAAGAGATATGGACATGTCAATTTGAAAAGATTGAGAGAGCTCACAAATCAGAATATGGCAATTGGAATTCCTAAGCTTTAGTTTCTTGGAGAAGTTTGTGAAGCATGCTCCTTTGGTAAACAAAGTGAACCAACTTCAGTAGAAGCACCTCTCGAGCACGAGGTATTCTTGACTTGATTCATATAGATGTATGGGGTTATGCCCAGACCCGCAACATCAATGTTTCACTTTACTACTTGACTTTCATCGACAACTACAATAGATATTGTTGGGTCTACTTTCTGAAAGAGAAATTTGAAGTCTTTTCCAGATTTCAAGAATTCAAAGCCATGGTAGAAAATAAGACAGGAAGAAAGATCAAAGTCATGTGAGCAGACAGAAGAGGTGAATACATGCCTTCATCATTCATGAACTTTTGCAAAAGTCACGGCATTCGAAGACAATTCACTTGTGCAGATACTCCTCATCAGAATGCAAGAGAAGAATGGTACTTTAGTAGGCAGCATTGCTCAATGAGAAGCATTTTCCGAATCAATGTTGGGGAGAAGCAATAGCCACTGCAAACTACTAACTTACTTGGCTTCCAACCACACCAATTTAGGGTATGACACCTTATGAAGCATTCACTGGACACAAGCCACACATTGGGCATCTCTGCATATTTGGTTGCACAGCATATGCCCACATACATGACGATCATCATAGAAAATTGGATGTAAAGTCATGTAAATGCATCATGGTTGGCTATAGTGAAGACAACAAAGCATACAAGTTGTATGATCCCATCAACCGCAAGGTCATTATCTCCAGAGATGTAATTTTGATGAGAAATCAGAATGGAAAACCTCAAATATGCAGGTGATAGAAACACCGATTACACATTCATCTACATAAAAGGCTGACAAAGAAGAGAAAGAATTGCCAGAAGCACCCCAAGAAGAGCCACGTCATCTTAGACGATCTACTAGGGAAAGTAGACGTCCTGCCAGATTGACATATGCTCAGAAAGGAAAAGCAATTTAGGTTGAAACCACCAACTATGCTCTTATGACTAGCATCATGGCTATAGAAGAGCCATTGTAATTTGAAGATGCAGTTGACAAGCTAGAATGGCAAACTTCTATGAATGAAGAAATGGAAGCTTTGTACAAAAACAATACTCGGGAATTATGTGACCTTCCACTAGGAAAGAAGGCCAGAGCAAACAAATGGGTATACAAAGTGAAGTACAATCTAGATGGAAGCATCGAAAGATACAAAGCCAGACTAGTTACAAAAGGATTTGCATAGCAATATGGTCAAGACTATGATGATACTTATGCTCCAGTAACAAAGATGGATTCCATACGGTTCTTGATATCACTAGCAACACTCAGCAGATGAAATGTATACCAGCTCGATGTCAAGAATGCTTTTCTCAATGGTTACCTAGACGAGGAAGTCTACATGCAACAACCAGCATGTTATGTTGAATCAAGAAAAGAGAATCAGGTTTTCCATCTCAAGAAAAGTCTCTACGGCTTCAAGCAAGCACCCAAAATTCGGTACAGTAGAATCGACAAGTATTTTGCTAATTTGGGCTATATAAATTCCAATGTAGATCATACTCTCTACTACACAGTTCAAGGGGAAGACATTACTATTGCACTTTTGTATATAGATGATCTGATTGTGACATATTGATATCATTAGCAGCACTCAATAGATGGAATGTGTATCTCGATGTTAAGAATGCATTCCTCAAGGGTTACCTAAATGAGGAAGTCTACATGCAACAACCAGCAGGTTATGTTGAACCAGGAAAAGAGAATCAAGTTTGCCATCTCAAGAAAAGTCTCTACAGCTTAAAGCAAGCACCCAGAAGTTGGTACATCAAAATTGACAAGTATTTTACTGATCTGGGATACATTAAATCCAATGCTGATCATATTCTCTACTACAAAGTTCAAGGGGAAGATATTACTATTGCACTTTTGTACGTAGATGTTCTAATTGTGACAGGAAGCAAGGATAGGTTCATCAAAAAGCTAAAAAAGACTTATCTGCAGAGTTCGACATGAAAGATCTTGGACTTATGCACTATTATCTTGGAATTGAGTTCTGGAGAGATTCAGATGGCACCTTCATGAGTCAGCTAAAGTATGTTGATAGTCTCCTGAAGAAGTTTCATATTGCAGATTGCAAGATTGCAACC
Organism: Dipteris shenzhenensis; assembly: GCF_047967505.1. Taxonomy (NCBI): domain Eukaryota; kingdom Viridiplantae; phylum Streptophyta; class Polypodiopsida; order Gleicheniales; family Dipteridaceae; genus Dipteris; species Dipteris shenzhenensis. Next base: position 43,313,859 of record NC_141604.1, read on the forward strand.
ACTCCCATGGGACAGAGTTTGAAACTTACAAAAGATTTCTAAAAGCCTATAGTAAATGACATGTACTATTGGCATCTCATCGGATCTCTTATATATCTGACTATCACACAGCCAGATATTTGTAATGCAGTAAGCTCACTATCATAGTTTACGTCAAATCCAAAACAATTTCACTGGAATACAGCCAAAAGATTCTTGAGATACATAAGAGGTATAAGACAATTTGGGATAGAATACAGAGGAAGTCATCCAAGGTTGCATGGATACTATGACAGTGACTATGACGGAGATCATGAGACCAAGAGATCAACATAGGGATATGAACTTTTCCTTGGTCAAGGTGCTATAGCATGGTTGTCCAATAAACAACCACAATTGTTTTTTTGTCTTCAACTGAAGCAGAATATAGAGCACTCACTACAGGTACATGTGAAGCTATATGGATCAGAATACTATTGTCATAAACAAATTACTTTGATGAATCAAAGCCAACAACAATATACTGTGATAATCAATCGGCTCAAGCATTGGCCAAGAATCCAATATACCACTTCAGGACAAAGCACATTAATGTCAGAGAGCACTTCATCAGAGAAAGAGTATTACTCGATGACCACACTAGAGCATTATGATATCAAAGAGAATGTTATAGACATCTTTACCAAACCACTCGGTAAAGAGCTTTTCGAGAAGCATCGACAAGCTCTTGGTTTGACGTAGAGAAAGGACATTCCCATTAAAAGGGTGTGATGGAATGTAATGCTCAGTCCTTCTTCGATTCCCCAGAATCATCATCTTGAGGGAAGGCCTACTTCATGATGTTGATCTTGAGGGAAGGTGTTGAGAAACAATGCTCAACATGATGTGATCATATGTGCATAGCACTAACCCAATAGAGTGCTATAAAGGAAAGGGTTAGATGCCTAACCCTAACCCTCACCCTAACCCTAAAAGGGTTTGTATATATTCTACATTTTCAACTAAATCTAGTGTACAGTTAGTCATTTGTGGTGTGCTCTCTAGCTATGCCCTCTCTCCTCATCTCCACTCTTCTCCTCTCCCCTCTTCATATTTTATCATAAATAAGTTATCTTAGTGAGAAACAAGCATCTACTAGTTCTACTTCATCAAGGCTAGCACTAGCAAAGGAGAAATTCTTCTCATCTCCCCCTTTCAAACAAGAGGAAACCCCTATGTCTTCACCACCTTAGTGTCACCTAGAGAGTGTGGTTGGTGATTAGGGCTCATTGCTTCCTGCAAAGATCTTTGTCTTTTTGTAGAATCCTACTCTTCCATGACAGAGCATAGATCATGTTCAAGAGGAATCATCAAAACAAGGTGACTCTTCTTCTTTTGAGGAGGATGATGACAACTTAGAGGATGATCAATAGGCCTACACATCCAAAGAGTTAAGTATCCTATGGATAGGCTAAAATATGATGGATTTACAGCCATTCACTATGCCTATATGGTTAAAGAGCACTTGTTACTAGATTCTAGTGTCACCTACAAATAGAGAAGAGATACTCAAAATGTTCTCAAGGAATACGTTCGACAAACAAGGAAGGCTTGTGTAGAATAAGTAATGAGTAGAGAGTTTTGGATGTAGCAAGAGGAGACCCAATTTCAGCATGCTCGCATACACAAGTGGAAGAACAAGCTCTAGGAGGAAGCTTGATGACGTAAGGTGGTGGATCAAGAGAAAAATTTGAGAGGACTACAAGTACATGTGCTTGATGCACATTCGGTAGAGCTCTAGAAATACTCCTCAAGTACAATCAAGAAGCTACAAATATACCTCATTCATACTAAGATGGGCGTGCAAGCATTAGAATGTTAAGACCAAGATGCTAAGATCATCATGGTTCAAATGCGGCATCCCCAAAAAGAATGCTAAGAGGCTACTGCAAAGCTAGCCATCAAAATAAAAAGAGTAGCCATGATGGGTAAGAACATGTGGCAAAAAAATGAAGCATGACAACCTCTATAGGCATAACTTGACTCGGCTCATTCTAAAAGTGAGTAATTGAGAAGTAAGATCAAATTATTGAAGTAGATGCTTCAGTAATTTTGACTTGACACCACCTCAAAGTTCATGCATTTTTATAGTGTAAATAGTACATTATTTTGGTTGTATTCTCACTAGAAAATGGTATCAAACACTATAACTGAAACATCATCAATTGTGCAACAATAATCAATACAATCGCTTGCCTATGAGTGAGTGTATAGATATGTAGATTCAAATGGAGTGCATATGTGTGGATAGTTTGTAGAGAAACTCAATGTTGATGTAGGATAGAGTGATGTAGGAGAGGAACTTGATTGTTCTCTTGTCCACCTCTTTGTAATCTTGATAGTGATGACATTATCCACATATTGAAGAGTATCAATGGAAAATTTGCAAAAAGGGATTTTCAAATTCTTTTATCTTTAAGAAAATTCCTTCATGTGTTCTATGAATTATTGTTAAATTAATGACATGAAAATATTGTTAAATTAATGACATTAAATTTTGTATTCTCTCATTCTCTCTCCTTTTTATTTTTAGGTGTGTTTGTGTTGAATCATGAAAGAAAGAGAGAAAAAAGATATTTGAATGCTAATGATGCAAGGTTAGTTCGCCATTGAAAGTCTTTGAAGGCATAGTAATCCATTAGAGCCAATTAGTTTTTGGTACATTTCACTCGAATCTTTTCAATGTGTGATGTTGAAGAGACCTGAGGCTAGGCAATGCATGTGTGAAGAGGTCTTGACAAGGTGACTGGAGATATAAATCACCAAAAAAGCATGCCACTATTGAGAGTTATACTTCATGCATAATAAAACCAATCATGAAATGATTTACATGACTTAACACCCTATATGCCTATTAGACACAATGTTGTGTTCACATGGTGTCTATGATCTTCCTCCAACTACTAGTTTGGGAACTAGATCCCAAGTTTAGCCCTCTCAATGGAATCCATGCTTGCTTCCATTACAGATTCTACAAAGGACCTTGGTTCCTTGATCAACTTGGCCTAGTCCATCATATTGTAGTTCATTGTAGCCACGTTTCAAAATCACCTCACCCTACCCCCTAGAACTATGCTTTGGGATGTAAGCATTCCTAGAGTGTTCTAGTAACTCTAGACTCCACAACGATATCCTTTTCTCTGTCATCTTCCTCGGATCTAGATCCCCATCTTTGACTCTATGTCACTTTATCATATGGATCCACGTCTGGTATTAGATCTAATTTGAGGTTTGGATTTCAAGGCTATGCATTTTCTGGGGAATCAATCTCTTAGAAGACCATCTCGGTTGAGATCACCACCTTTGTGTCACCCAAAATATGTACCAAGGCCTATACCAACAATTCTTTACACATTCCCTATTCTAATGCTTATCTTAATGTTCTTGGATTCATACTCATTTTAAGGTAAGTTTCAATCCCACTTTTCATAGAGAGAGGATACTATGCAAAAGTGCATATTTTAAGGGACAAACCAATTAGCAATTAAGTTTGATTATTGATCATATTCATAAGTATGGTATACTTGAGTACGTATAATTCCCATACCAAAAGTGTGTTGTAAGGCCACAAATATGATTGACATTCCACAACCCCATAGATTATTGCAGTGATGCTATTTTGCATTCTAGGATGAAGAAGGGTGCCTAGACAATATGCGTGGCCTAAGGCAAAGAGTGACATTCTATAACCAACCTCATGGGTGTCCACTCCCACTTATCCTCAAACAATCATTGAGAGAGGAGTGGGACAATAAAAGAAAATGGGGACAATATGGGGAGGATGTAATTTTTCTCATGCTAAAGCAATGGGTGGTGTCTTCACATGTGCACTCTATGTGGGAGGAGGATTGGGATAGACCCTAAGGAAGAACTCCCAAAAAATACTGGATACAAGGGGAGATTGTTGAAGAGATCCAAAAAACAATGAGAGATGTGGGGAGATTGAGAAAAGAGCAAGTACCTTATTGTAGGAATGATGAGACATTGTAAACAAGAAAAAAGAGGAATTTATAAGAGATTTTAAGCAAGAGAGAAGAGTAATTTAAAGGTCAAGTATAAGTATCGCAAGACGCATGATAAGTATAAGTTGCCAAGGAATTTATGCATTATAATCCCTCCAATTCCCATGTGACCAATCATAGAGGAGAGCCACAAATGGGAATTCACACTTTTTCTATACCAAAGAAGCCATTTTGCACTTCATTGGTTGTTGTAACACATGTTAAAAGTGCCAACTTGGGAGTGTGCAAGTCCATCCTCTCTAATGGTCGCAAGGACATTTCAGAATTGGAATCCACTTTCCCCTCCAATTCAACCATTGATTCCATTAATTTTGAATCATTTAAGAAAAATAATAGAGGCACTGATATTTTTTACATGTACACCCTCCCAAACAACCTCAAAGGTATGCAAGCTCATTTAAGGAGGTTGCCATAGCCTAGGATCTACATGATTAGGCCATGCTCTTTCAATTTCAATTTCCCCTCACACCCTCATTCTCTCCCTTTGAATTTCCCTCTTCCCTCTAATTTTCTTCTTCTTCTTCCCCCCCCCTCTCTCTCTCTCTCTCTCTCTCTCTCTCTCTCTCTCTCTCTCTCTCTCTCTCAATTTCCACATCAACACTGTTTCCTATATTTTTTTAATGCACTTTCCTAAATTTCTTTTACATGTTCAATTTTAGTTGCCCTCTCCTCAAGTCTTCATGGACTGTTTTATTTTTCTCCAATTTGTATTTATTTGAATGTTTTTTGAATGTCCCTCTTGTGGATCCCTCTTTTTATCCCCCTCTTTCCCTCTCCCTCTCCCTCTCCCTCTCCCTCCCCTCCCCCTCTCAATTTCCCCTGCTTTACATTTCCATGTACCTATTATTAAGAATTGTGTAAATTACACCATAGATATAGGGCATATGGTCAAACCCTAGCTACATATGTATAACTTTTGGTCATCTCTTGTGAGCTCCAGTCTTTATCTCTCTCTCCCCTCAGTCCTCCAGCATGGTATCAGATCCACTCATGATTTATCCTTTGTGAGAGAGTGCAAGCACTTGCTTTGTCAAGGTGCAAGCCCTTTCTTCAATAAAGACAAAGCCCTCCTTCCTTGAGGAATATTCATCTTTGAAGAAATGACCTTGTAGAGCTCTTCTCCTCTTGAGTTTTCTTTAAGAAGATTTTGATTTTGACTAATGGAGCTCTTGCTATGCACCTATGAGTGTCTATCTCCTTCATCCATATTTTATGAGAAGAAAATATTCTTGTTCATTGTGAGAGGGAGAGTTTGGAGGTTTCTAAGATGTATGAGTGAGTTATTTCCAAGATATAAGGTTGCTTCAATTCTGTTACACAAAGAAGCCTTTAGTAAATACAAACGTACACAAGGAACAAACAATGATAATGTCTCTTCAACAATGTCAATTATGATGGCTCTATTCAGCACAACAAAGCTTTAGTCAACAACTAGCAAGTAAGCAATGGACACGAAGACCACATGCACGAGCAATAGAACACAAACAAGTAGCAACAAAATGAGCAACATGATTATTGGAAATACAAGTAGCAGATTAGAATAGACATAACTCACACAAGCAAGAGTAATGGACATGGTAAACACACTATGAGTAGCAACAAGCACTACAATTAAAGTCCCAACATGTAATAATAGAAAGTAAACATCAAAAAGGAACTACAAGGTGTCTACAATGACTCTACAATGATGGAGATAGCTAGCATTATAGAAGCAAACATCACACAAGACCTACACGATCCCTATAGTGACTCTACAAAGATGGAGAAAGCCAGTAGTGCCTAAAAGGTCCTAGAATAGTTACACGAGATCTATAATGTACCTATAGTGCTAGAGCTACAATAATAGAAAGCAAAGATCATACAAGACCTATAGGCTTCTATAGTGCTAGAGCTACAATATTAGAAAGCAAATATCATATTCTATAAAGATGGAGATAGCTAGTAATAACCAACAAGAAAAGCCATCATGGAAACATTAGATGACACAAGGACCAATGAAAAATGACAATGCAACAACAAACAAATAAAAAGTGCAAGTATGGTACTATGCTCTGCTGAAGGGGCATGAAAATTTGATAAGCCATGGTAGCCTATCATCAAACATATATGCTTGACTCTAATGAACTAAAGGTGGTATGTTGTGTACATGGTTGAACATTTGTTGGCATTAGATGTAGCATCTATCATAGGGTCATCAAGGAATTGATAGCAGTAAGAAGCATGAAATACAATTGAAAAAGCATAAGCTATTCCTAAGGCATGGGATCTACTAAAGGATACTATTAGAAAAATTTAAAGTCTTGGATCCAACCATTAATCTTCATCAATTATGGATTGTATACACAGCCATAAGTGCATGTTGGAACACAAAGGTTCCCCAAGTTGCTCTATGTTCAAACCCAATACCTTAATAATATCCACTACATTGGGGCAAGACTGCATTGATGCGTAAATGTCCTCATATCAAGGAATGATCTATTGATCTAAAGTGGTAGTGATAACTAAGCCAAACATAACTAAGTAGATGCTAGAATGTCCTAATGTGACTAACCTGGTGATCTAAAATTTTGGTAGAAACTAAGTACAAGGACAAAATGGCATAATTGAGTCGATGCTAAAATGTCCTAATGTGACTAATCTAGTGATCTAAAATGGTGGTAGAAACTAAGTCCAAGGACATGATATACTCCACGTTAGAGGTGAAAGCATCAGTTGATGGGCACACTAAGGAATTGAGGAATTGATGGGCACACTAAGGAATGTATCTCCACGGGCTAAAGGATATGTGAGAGTCTCACATTGAGGACTAACTTCCAAATCTGCATGGTCATTAGTGAAATCCTACAATGTATTCGCATAACCTTTTGTGGTAGTAAATGGAGTTGCATCCATGCAAGAATGTGATGGTTGTACGTCATAAAAATCAAATTGTTCTGATATCAATGGAAGAGCCTTATGTTGAGGGCTTACCTACAATTGTGCATGATTTAAACATGGGGTCTATTCCATGTAAGTGAGTGATACATCTGTTTCCATCCTCTCAAGAACTATGAGGTGCAAATCAGAATTACAATACTCTTGTACATACGCTTTGGCAACAAAAGGTCAAAGTAGGTTCACTATCCACTCATAAATCTCATCGAAAGTTATGACTAGAATATCATCAGTGTGATTTGAATGGCTCCATGCTAGATCATGTGTGGTGCTCTATGCTAAAACCTTATGTTTGTGTCATCAAGAGTGTCTACCCATGAGAACATTGTGAGGTACTATTATTGTAGTTATACTCAGAGCTGCTATTGTGGGGCTTATTCTAAACCTACTGAATTTGTAACATTCACTCTTTAAAAAAAACTATTTTGTAAAGCCTAATCCAACCTGCATGGATATCAGAGGAGTACACAAAAAATATGTTAGAGATACAATTATTTGCTACAAGTGCTAGTGTGTATACAAATGGTCCATGCAACATAGAAATGCTAATACTACCAGTAGTACTAGCTTTAGCATTAACTAGTTACAACATTAACTACTAGTACTAGCACTAGCTAGCACTAAATTTAGATGGTTGACAACATATCTCATGGGATCTTACGGCCCTTCCTTTTCTCCAAATCGAGTTCCAAGGTTATGGGTAGATAAAAGGGACTTGAGGGGTCCAACTTGCTTGTTGGGTTCACTTTAATCATTACTATCTTTGAGTAGTTCTAATGATCTACTAAGGTGAGCTATTAGCTCACCTTAGTAGCCCCCCCCTCCACCACACCTTTTTGAAAAAACATAATTTTTATTTATAATTTATTTTATACTAAATTTAAGTTTTATTGTTACAAGAAATGGTATACCAAAGTTAGGAAATGGTAACGTTGATCAACACATTATTTAACATTTTTGGATGTGTAAAATCCTGTATTATAAGTTGGACCAAAGAAAAGTTTGAAACTGATGTATACTATGTTGCTATGATTTTCTAAGCTATTTTTCAAAATAAAAATTAGAGGAAATATATCAATTCTTAGTGTGATTAGACAAATACTTGCTATGATTAATCAAATACTTTAAGCATCTAGTTCCCTAAGGTAATTTTGATCCTAAGACACATAAATAGATGACTCTTCTCTTAAAGAGGTGGTACTTAGTAGTGCCTAAATTGCTGACATGTAGTGTGAAAAAGTAGATCCTTGACTATTACTTAGACTACTAACAAAAAGGAAAAATTTTCTAACTACAATCCAAGAACCACTCCATGTAGCCCAAGGAATTGCTAACTAGCAATCCAATGATAGGTATTGTTGATAAAACACTCACCTCAGGTATATAAAAAAGATGAATAGGGTGTTGTGCATATGACTTTATCCTATCCATTTATGGCAAACAACTTTTTTTTTGGGTGAGGCATGAGTTTGCATTGACCAAACTAATAACACTAGATTATTCATTTCCTACATAGTGGTGCTAGGGCATGGTTGGCATCTGCACAAGGATAAGGGGATACTTTCATCATCCTTATTAAGAGACCCAAATTCAACTTCATAAAAATTTCTCCTATGAATATTGAAACCCTTAAGGTTGCTAAAATGTTGAGGTTGGGTAACAAGCTTATCCCCTGAATTACTAACATCATTAAACTATAGACCTTCTAAAAAATAGCTCATCCAAAGACTTTAGTTTCTTCATATCAAGGGTAGTACAAACACCACATTATAGAGATATTTGGATATAACTACATCTTTTTTTCTTTGAGCTAAGCATCTTTAAAAAATGGATAATTACGTAATTTTCTTAATTTTTGTTGCACTATCCATTTTATGTGTAACAAGTTGCTACCAAAAATTTCAAAAATTTTCCATAGCACTCATCTGTCTTCCAAACCACCTCTCATCCTCACCTACTCTATGTTGGATGACTCCACAAGTTCCATGGGTGTCGTTGACCCTTTCTCCATGGAAGAAATCATATTCAAATTTGAGCAAGAGGTCCCCGGCTTGCAAAGCCTCTTCATTCGTCCCACCCTCCACTATGCCCTTGAGCTCTTGCACCATCTCCATCCCCCTCCCTTCCTAGATGGCAATGCCTTGCCCACTACTAAGCCTAAGCAATCGGCTCAGAAATCGACATCACACCCCCAGAAGAAGCACCATCTTGCCAATGCCAACATTATTGACAATTACACAAAATGCAACATGTAGATCATGAGGTTCTTTCCTCTCGGTATAGACTAGCTCTAGAGTGTCCAAGGAGTAGTAGTGCACTTGCAGTACCGATGCAATGTACTATCACAATGGGGCTAGCTACCAAGTGCTTTAGGATCCAAAAGGCCCCACTCATCCAGGCCATGGGCCTTCGATCCGTAGCTGACCGGTTCCCTTGCCAATTCAATCTCCAATAGGTCACTCACTTTGTTGACAAATTCAAAGATGCCACCAAGACAACTAGATGGCTGCATGTGGATGGCAACATAAAGTACTACCACTTCACGTCTAGCACCATTACGAAGGGCTTTTAGACTCCCATTATGTCCAATCCATACAAGACACTGTATCAGATGGGACCAACCACTCCAAGGCTTCATCTACTATGATACCAAGATCCAAAGGGGTGGCATCCCTATCCATCTAATCGAGAAATCCATGATTGCCAAGGCCGCCAAGGCAGTTATGCTTCTAGCCCAGGTCTCATACACGGAGCATCACAACGTGATCCTCCCCAACTTTGTCGCATGTTTGTACCAGCATCAAGAGACTGATTGGGAATAACATTTCTATACAACACACTATTCAAAAAAATTGGACCTTTTCTCTTCATTTGGATTATTAAAGAAAACAAATCCCCTCGACTCAATATCACTTGGTGAAATCCAAAATCATGTTTTTTGAGCACTAAATGGGTCACTTCGATGCAAAATGGCCTAATAAAGCTAAAAATTCCCCAAAGCTGATTTGTTGGGACAAAAACCTTGCCACATCATAGTAAACTTTTTGTCTCTTTCTTTCATCAATAGTGACATTGGACTCCTATAATTGTGACACCTCCACTTTCACTTTGTTGCGTTGCACCTTCTCCACTTCATATTCCTTATTACAATACACTAGTCCCAAGCACACTGGGTCCACCTTGATGTCTTATAAACATTGAGCAATCCAACATAAAGTGGGTGAGTAACAAGCTCATGTAAGATAGCTCGTAACGATGCGACCATGCACATATCTAAAAAATAAAACAAAGATAGAGGGCCAGCCCAAGAGAGTTCCCCCTTTTACCCCCTTGGCACTTGCTGCATTTTGCAAGAGATGTTGCCCCTCTCCCACCCCTCCCACCCCAAAAATCCATTCCCACATCCCATTCTAGGCACTCGTTGTGTTCCCCGTATGTATTTCCCCATGTCTTGCCATCCCCCACCCCCCCTCTCCCTCCCTCTAACACCCCATAGGCATGTATTGTGTACTACCCTGCACCATATGCACGTGTGTGCACGCACGCATGCACACACACACACACATGCGAATGTGCACGTGCACACACACACACACACACACGCATGTGCATGTATGCATGCACGTAGATACGCTCACATGCGTGCACACACACACACACGAATTTTTTTTGGGAAAAAATTAATGAATTTATCTTTTATTTTACTAAATATAGTTGTACTTGTTACAAGAAATGGTAGACCAAAGTTAGGAAATAGTAGCTTTGACTGATACATTAGTCAACATTTTTGGATGTGTAAAATCTATTTTTTTAGTTGGACCAAAGAAAAGTTTGAAAGTGTCGAATACTATATTGCTACATTTTAAAAGCTTTTTCTTGAAAACCAAATTTGGCGGAAATGTCTAAATTCTTGTTGTGATTAGCCAAATACTTACTATGATTAATCAATTACTTTAAGCATCCAATTCCATAGAGTAACTTTGATCTTAAGACATAAAGGATAGGTGGTGTATATATATATCTCGTTGGTGTCAAAGTATAGCCTTTACATATATAAACAAACTCATCAAAAATGTTCGTATGCAATAATGAAGGCAAAATAGATGATTGCTTTATTCCAAAATTTGTTTAGTACATGGAAGTTCATTTATTCTACACTTTGCTCTACATTCATCTTAGCCTTTGTCTATTACATTAACACTAACCTTTTCCTCTATAGTCTCCCCTATATTAATAGACTAACTACAAATGTTTGCACTACCAATGACCATGGGTGTACATCTAGACCAATTATGGAGGATTGAGTTGCTGGCTCACTACTTGTTATAAGTTGTACATCTAGACCAATTATGCAAGCTTACTACTTGTTGTAAGTTGTACCTTCCTACTTTCCCCATCTTCCCCACTTTCCTCTCCTTCAAAAGAGAGCCTGGGTTCCCTTATGGGTTTTAATTTCATTCTTTACCTGATTCATAACTCCCTTGCCTTGTCGAGAACTTGTGAAGAGTTGTGTCTCTCTTCATTTTGTATGGTGGATTACTTAACCTTTTAGATTCTAGAAAAAAAACGTTTGATGCACTTTTGCATGCTTCACAAAAGTGTTGTACACCCCTAATGAGCTCAAACCTACACCTTTCTAGGAACCTGTTTTGAGAGAGCATGTACTTCTTTGCCCCATCATCTTTATAGCTACCCTTATATATTATTACTTATGTCACCTTGTTTGAACTTTTCAAAAGTTCAAAGAAGTATGTACGCCTTTTAAAGGTGACGTTTGCTAACAAATGGTCATCACTTTGAGATCTTCTAAATAACATAGGATGAAAAGTGTTGTTGGTTGTAGATGGTGTTTCATTATCCTTACTTTCTCATAAAGTCTCCATGCAAAGTGCTCATCTAGATTGCTTGGATTAGTGAACAAACAAGGTCAATCAATGTGCATTGTTAGCATAGAAAACTAGTCCCTTCCCCACATGTGCCCCTCATCATCAAGAGGATATAAGTCCCCCATACTTATTACAAAAGCATTAGATATAAGAGGAACTATGAGTCCTTGATACTAGTTCCTTCCCCATATGTGCCCCATACTTAAGAAAACATTGGATGAAAGAGGAACTATAAGTGCAACTTCTTCATCTTGATCCTCTTCACTATCCATCCCCTTGCCTTTGTTTACACTTCAGTCTGCTCATGGAGGTTGAGTCCTTATGGGTCCTCTTCTAGGTCTACCACATGATTGATAACTAATCTCAATATGTGGTAATCCATACCCATATATACTTCAAAGAGTCCAAGGCTTGAGGTACATGTGGAAAGCCCATTGAATCTAGCATTTGTTACAAGATATACTTCTTATCACTTGTTCATAACTGAACTTTTATTACCTTTGATATATCTACATAACATTGTCATGAAGCCATTTTGATTCTAGTCCATCTCCATGATTGTGCTAGTATTTCTCATTCACTTGGTACTAAACTTTAAGCTTGTCTCTGTTTCTATGGTGATCCACACAAGACACTTCATGTTTCACTCAAACATGTACCATCCATTATCCCCCCCCCAAAAAGGCCATTGTCATTACGAATTTAAAACTCTCTAAACCCATTTACCAAATCCCTATTTTTATCTTGCACTTCCTTTGCCCTAGATCTTCCCCCCCTTCTCTCTCTCTCTCTCTCTCTCTCTCTCTAATAGCCCTTGTAGAAAATTAAAAGAGATCAACCATTCATGAAACTCTATCATTTCTTGAACTTATAAAACCATAAGAAATAATCTAAGTAAAGTAGAACATTGGCCAAAGGCTGAAATAAAAGTAGCGATTGCCAATAATAATCCGTAGCTTGTTAAGCCACATATTCCTAAAATGAACATTATGCATGGGTGATTACTGAAAGACTACATTCTTAGTCAAAAATCAAGTACTTGGAAAAAACTCCATGATATTATGAACATCGCATGGAGACTTTCCTCATGACTCTTAATGTAAAATTTCCAAGAATTCATAAATATTTTTTATTCCGGATAGATCCAAAAAGATCTCAGATTGTCAAACAAGTATAATGCAATCCACACTAATATAACAAGTGTAGACTACCCGTATGATCAAACTATTTATTGGAAAAATCATTGGTAAAACATGATTATTCCCAACCTAGAGTCTACCAAAGTAATATCTAACATCACTAGAAACACTTTCTTCCAAGTCCAACAACCCTTTTAGAAGGATCAGGCGATTCAACAAGAAACAAAAATAGCCAATTTTTATTTTAAAAAATTCTCCATTTTTGGCCTGCCGCCGTAGGAGCAAGTCTATGTAAAGGTTATGTTGAAGAAGCGAAAACTATTTTTTGTGTGATTTATAAATTTTTTGTTTCTTTTGTTCAATGGGTCGCTGCTACCCCACTGGCTTGCAACCCTTTATTTGTTGCACACGTGCACCCACCTCATTGGCCATTCTTATATTTCCCTGACTTCCTTGCATGTGTCGCCCTTTGTTATCCTGCTGCGTCGCGCATGCATTCGTTTTCGAGTTCCACCTTTGACGGACCTTCCAAGAGGCTTCCTCATCATCCAAGCTCGACTTCGATCCAGTACCACCTCTCGAATTTCTCTTGCATGCTCCTTTTCTTGTTTAACTCCTCTTGCATGCTCTTCATTTCGATGCAAATGTAGTGTCTTAAGCCCATGAATGTAGTCTCGAGCAGCGCCATTGTTACAGCTCATGAACCTCATCAGTGGCATTGTCGGTTGTCACTTCTGGTTTGGTCTCATTCGTTGCCTTTTGCAGGCTGCCTGCAACTTCTACATCCTTTCGATGTATGCTTGGGCGAAAGCAATCCGTCGTCGAGCTACCTTTGCACCTCGAGTAGAATGCACAAGCAACATCTTTCCCCAACGCATGGAGAATGCGAATGGTCCTCGATCATATCGACCCTTAGGATCACTAGTCTATGATAATCACATCTTACAACAATTTGTCTCACGAAGCAATCGAGACTACAATTATCATAATTCTCGTCGAAGAGCCTATAGAAGATGGGAGTGCTGCAGCACCACTCGCCTACATAAGAATTTGAAAGCTTCTCGGTCTTCCTGTAGAACTATGGGCTGCATCCAGTCATTCATGCCAGAATTTGATGGGGGAACAAATCATCTCGCACACAAGGTGAGGCGGTTTTTGTGTATGTCCAAGGGATAAGAGCTCCTTGCTAGACGGAGCGAGTTCAGCCACCGTTCCTAAAATAGACAACAACTTTTGACGTCTTCCCCCTGAATGAATTGTTGAAGACAACCTCCACACCTTCAAGCGGTCTATAGGCTCGGAAAGCCTACAACCAAGATCAAGACGTGAGTGAAGTTGATCGACAAACAACCGATTTCATAGGTAAGTTCTATCAAAATTTGAGATTGCAATGGTTGGAGTCGCTTTCGCGCTATAGGGATCAAATTATTGAACCCTTTATCGATGTCTTCCAGAACATGCGGACTACGAGCAAAGCTTGCATGCCCCTGAATGCCCACGCAGAAATAAAAATAGCATTTAGTTACAGTTGAGGCTACAAACAAAATGCTCAAGATTGTGTAAGATTGTGCCTCGGACGTCTAGGAACCCTAATACAGAAATTTGGTTTTATATTGTACAAGGTAAACGTCACGAATATCTCAACGTTACATTTTCAAATATTACAGAGTTGCTTTAGTTTATGTGTGTCATTGTCGATGACTTCGCTGCTGTCATCGTCGTACTCAATCATTGTGTTGATTCACTTGTAATTATAATTTTTCTTCGGGTTGGCACTTTTGGATCAAAATCGAAAGGGAGATCGCTGGATTTTGGGGTTCTATTGTGAATATTCTGAGAGGAGTGTTCTCTAATCTGTGCAGCAATCACAACAAGACAAAGCACCCATAGACGCGCGCACAGACGCGTTTCATGAACTAAATAAAAAACTTACGGGCGCGTCTATTTGCGCGTCTATTTCCACGTCAGGAGACCCGCGTCTATTAGCGCGTCTATATATCAGACTTACGCGCGTATAGATGCGCTCATACACGCGTATATAGTCGCGCCTATAAACGCTTTGATAGACGCACGTATAAACGCATTTCGAACAGACAGACGCGCATATAAACGCATTTTTAAACGAACTGATAGCCGCGCCTTTTTTTTTTTAAATTTTTTTACAGAATACTGTGTATGTTGTGTATGCTATATAGTTACAAGAATCCCATATCCACATTTTGTAATTCAATTCTTACAGCCAACAGCATTTTTATTACAATTCCAAATAAAATATTACAACTCCAAAACGCAATAAAATTGAAAGCTCAAAAAGTGCTTGTATATACATATAGCACGAAGGTAAGCCACGTCATGTGGCTCCAAGTACAAAGAATAAAGAAGCTAAGCCATGTCATGTGGCTTCAAGTACAAAAAATAAGAGGAGTCTATATACAAGAGGCACGAAGCCAAGCCAATGGCTTTAAGTACAAAAAAGAATAGTAGCACTACTTCTACGACTAATCCTCGCTGCCTTCCACGCTCCCTTCTGCGCTGCCTTCTGCGCTGCCTTCTGCACCTCCTTCCTCGTCTTCCTCGTCGTCTTGTGCAGGGGTGCCCTGTAAACAAGGGACAACATATATCAATGTATGAAAAATCAAATCTTTACTTATAATTTTGGCATTATTTAATTACTTTCAAATACCTGGGGGGCCTGTCCACCAGTAGCTCGGGTATACTGCTCCTCAGTAATCAACCCGTCATCATAGAAGTGCCTCCATGTATCTCCTCTGCGATGGTGGCGGTGGTAGGCTGTCTCCACTGGAGTAGGGTATCTGCCCACGATCTCAAGCTGCATGACCGCGATACACTTTGTGGAGGGATTAGTACAAAGAAACAACCAACCTCCTAATAAACTACATAAGCAATATAATTTGAGATCGATACTTACAAATTGGGCCTCCCATGAGTCAACACCCCCTGCTCCAAAATGCGCGCTCCCATACTCCTCCATCTGGATCCTTCGTGCCTCCACGTGCTGCAGACTGGGCTCCTCCCTCGCTGACTTCATTGCCTTCTTCCACTCACGCTTCTGAGCGATGTGGGGCGGGCCCCTTGGAGGTTGACCTGCCTCAAGTCTGGCAAGCTCCGCTAGTGCCTGCCTCTTAAGGGAAGATCTTTTATTGCTAAGTATCGTAACAATCTTTGACTTCCCCCATTTATCTGTGAACTGGCGATTGGGGGGGTTAGGATACCTAGAGCGAACAGTAGCGAGGGTCTCATCAGCCAACCTCTTTGGGTGGTCTTTATAGTGGATAAAGCAATCTCTGTAATTGTTAGCAATTACAGAGCGCATGAAGGCCATTATGTCCTTCCCCCGCGCATCCATCAAGATGCCTCCTGTCTGGGTGATGTCATAATAAATCGTACCATCACCCAGAGGCACGTCTAAATCATCTGAATCATCCTCCTCCTCACCGCCACATGGCCCAAAGCAGCATCCGCCACCGCTCTCCCTGCTACTACGCCTGCTACCCTGTCGTGTCGAGCTCGTACGCTGGCCACTCGTAGCTGGGGACCGCGCGGGACTACGCTGACCACTCGTAGCTGGAGAACCGAGTCTCGACGGCTGGGGAGTACGTCGACGGCTCGCTGAGGCAGAAGGACCTCCTGAAGGCATGGGGGAAGGGGCATAAGACGGGATGGCAGAAGGGACATAAGACGGCATGGGGGAAGGGGCATAAGACGGTACGGGGGAAGGGGCATAGGACGACTATGCGGACTCCGCTGTGGTGATCTCAGGCGGTGTGGGGTGGCTCGGAGTCTGTAGTGCCGACTCTTGGGGAGTGTTAAGGGTACCCGTCATATACCCGTATAACTCCGCAGGACTAGGAGGGTGTCCTAAAAGATTATATAAATCCTTCCATATCGATTCCCGCGGATCAGGTGAGCTAGAAGCACTTCCTGGCCACATCTTGAACTGGAAAAAAATAAACAAATCTATTACTTTGGGAGCTGAGAAGAAAGGGGGGGAAAAAAAAAAGAGGCTCTGTCAGAGCGCGTCTACAGACCCGTCTGATCTGCGCATCTATAAACGCATCTAACAGAGCGTCTAACACTTCGTTTAAAACTCCGTTTAAAAGAGCGTCTAACAGTCCGTTCTAGAATCCGTCTAACAGTGCGTTACACAGCGCGTCTAAAATCGCGTCTAAAACTTCGTTTAAAACTCCGTTTAACAGAGCGTCTGTTTTGGCGTCTATATTCGCGTCTGTGAGTGTCTGGCTCTGCTCAGACGCGCATATAGACGCGCCTGTAGACGCAAATTTAGACGCGCCCTCAGACGCCTCTATACACGCGCTCCGACAGTCGAGAATACTCAAAAGTGGAAAAGGACGTTTCGCCCGACAAAAGAACGTGTCGCTCATACCTAGATGCTGCGTTTCGTGGATGCGAAAAAGTACAAAACTGGAAAAGGCAAGCAAGAACAACTTCAAAAGGAGTTACCTGGAAAAAGGTATGGAAGGATCTTTCTTTTCCAAGCTTGTTTCTTCTCCTTGTTCGTACTCCTCCTCTTCTTTAGGCTTGGAAGCAAGCTGTGTAGGTACGGCTCTTTTGTCTTGAGTGAAAGCTTGGAACTGTGTATGGGAGCTTCGAATCTATAGAAGTGCTAATAAAGAAGAAAGAAAGCCGCTCACGAAGTTTAAGTAGTCAAAAGAAAAGCAAAGCGAGCGGCGCGCCGAAAAGCAGATTTAAAAGTCGCGGGTATAGTCGCGTCTATTAGCGCGTTTATAGTCGCATCTAAATACACAGAGTAGTCGCGTCTATTAGCGCGTCTAAAGGCGTGTTAAAATACACAGAGTAGATGGGCATTTAGACGCGCAATTAGACGCGATGATAGACGCGAAGATAGACGCAACACAGAGTTTTTTAAGTTAAGCATTTGAAGAAGAGCAAATTTGGTGGGTTGTTTGTTTGTAGGATGTCCCCATCTTCAACAAGCAGCTCCAGTGAGGATGAATCCCTCCATATCCACCATCGCGAAATGTGGTTGGAGCAAAAAATCAAATGTCTGTGTGATCGATGTCGAGGAAACATGTATCGTGCACGCAGGATTACGCTCAATCATATCTCAAAGTATGGAGAATGGGATGTGTCAACGATTGCGTTTTGTTTCGTGGACTACATAAGGATGCAAGAGAGTGTCCTACTTGTGGAGAGGCAAGATATAGAGCAGATCTCAAAACCTTGGACGTGCCTTGTAAGGTATTGCGACATTTTCCCATAATCCCTCGCATCCAACATATGTTCAAGTGCAAATCTATTGCAGAGCTCATGTCATGGCATTCCTCCCATCGATCAACCGATGGCAAGTGGAGAACTCCCGCGGACTCTCCTGCGTGGAAGCATATTGAAGACACATGGCCAAGCTTCAAGGAAGAACCTAGGAGCTTGAGACTTGGATTGGGTATGGACGGTGTGAACCCATTTGGTCTCAAAAGCACGTCTTACAGTGTATGGCCACAGTGTATGGCCAGTGGTATTGGTGAATTACAATCTTCCACCCTCTATGGCTATTAAGAAAGGACATGTCATGCTGTCCCTTCTAATTCCAGGGAAGCATAAAGTCAAAAATCCTGATGTTTATTTGGAGCCTTTGATTGATGAGCTAGAGATACTTTGGAGAGGTATCGAGGTGCATGATGTGAGCAGGTCTCCCTCGTCACGAGACTTCAACTGCAAAGCAGTCTTGATGTGGACGATGCATGACTTCCCAGGCTATGGCGAGTGTTCAGGTAAGCATTGCATTTTTTAATTATGAATAGGCAAGGACGTGGCACCCTAAACCCACCTTCCACTCTTAATTGCATCTATTGTTTCAGGTCTCACTACATCGGGTTACCATGCATGTCCTGTTTGTGGTCCTTCGCTAGTTGCCTCACGGGCAGACGCATTAAATAAGGTCATCTATGAGAATCACCATCGATTTCTCCCACCTGATCATCCTAGATATGTTGCCCCTTGGAATGAAGTCCTCCCACAATCACTCACCGCGGGAGATTGGATGAGAATTTGGGACAGTTCCACGACTCCTCCACCACTTGGCATGAGCCGGTAAGGATTTGTAACTATTGGCTGGAAGTAAAGATTGGCTATATTGGTTGAAAGTGAGGATTGCACACTAACACCATATTTTGTTTAGATACTCCATCTTTTATCGTTTACCATATTGGTCCCACCTCAAGATCAATCACCTGCTCGATCCCATGCATATCTTCAAGAATGTGGCATCTACCATTTGGGAGCATTTGAATGGGACACGAGATTCGGCAGGCATAAGGGAGGATCTACGTACCACAGGAAGGATGCGTGAAGCTTAGCCTCAAGAGAGACCAAATGGGCGTGTTTTTTTACCTCGTGCACCGTGGATGTTATCAAAGCTAGAGATGGCGACGGTGAAGCGCACTATTACTACAATTCGTACTCCCACTGGATGCATGAGGTGTTTGAAGGGAGCCTTTACAAAGAGCAAGAAAAGAGGTGTAGAGCAATTATATGGCTTGAAATCTCATGATTGGCACAAGATGCTCCAAGTAAGTATTTTATATGCATAATATCTTTTTCCTTTCAAATTTGTGAGTGAATAGCTATAAGCAACTAATCAACCACCTCCTCGCGGGTTCAGTTCATACTACCTACTAGCATTTCACGTAGTGCACACTACAAGGCATAGGCCATTTTCCGACGGAAATACCGACGCTTTTTACATTAAAATTTTTTTTTTTCACGGGCGCAAAGGTCGTTATAAAAGTCGTTAAAATCGTCGAAAAAGGAGCGTCGCTATAAATCGTCGCTATATAGCGACACTGTTAATCGTCGCTATATAGCGACGCTGTTAATCGTCGCTATATAGCGACGATGAAAACGTCGCTATATAGCGACACTGTTAATCGTCGCTATATAGCGACACTGGTAAACGTCGCTATATAGCGACGATTAACAGAAGTAAAAAAAAAGGGTTAGTGGGGCTAAACAGGGCTTCCTTTTGGCCCTGTTTAGCCCCACTAATCCTTTTTTTTTTTTTGTAATTACAAAAGAAAGTTTTATATAACAAAATTTCCGCATCTTGCAGGATGATACAAAATTGTTCTTGTGAACGATGAGGAAGAAATGCATATACATATACAACTGTGTTTGTAACAAAATTACCCTGTGAAAGGGCGATACAAAATTGCTCAAACGAGCGGATATACAATGAGCTACTACCACTACTAATCCGAATCCGAATCCGAATCGTCTTGATGGCCTGTTCCTTGGTCCTCGACACCTGCGTCTTCTCCCTCGTCCCCGACACCTGCGTCTTCTCCCTCGTCCTTGGCACCTGCGTCCGATCCTTGCCCCTGTTGATCGCTCGTCTCTGATGATGGGACGCTTGAGCTTTGACCCTAAGAGTGAACCATATAAATCGAAAATTAGATTGGAACTTAAATTAAAAAGTGAGATTACAAGTAGGAGTAAACTTATACCGTGCGAGCAGCTACCTCAGCCCAATCGACTGTCGCTCCCATTGCCTCTTGCTCAATGAACCACGGCCTTGTTCCTATCCGAAACGCGCGCCGTGTCTCTGCATCCATAGGAAGCCGACCCATCGCAGCTTGCTGTGGATCCAATTTACGAGAGTTAAAGTTAGGTAAAGTGCATGTAATATGTAAGTAAAACAAATAGAACAATACATTAAATGGGAAGAAGTAGACTTACCACGGTTGCCTCGAACGCATACCGTCCGCCTGCACCAAAGTGCGAAGTACCTACGACGTCCAGCCGTCTCTTCGCAGCCCTCCTCTGACCCTCGAACATTTCGGGATGGTCCCTATGTTGCTTCTTGAAGTACTTCCAATCAGCTTTGTCTGCCCAGCTGGGTTTAGCCAACCCCTTTGTAATGGAAGTACGCAAGGTTGATCTGCGATGCTTTAGGACCAAACCCATGCGCTCGAGCATATAATTGTTATTAAACTCCACATTTGGCGGATTAGGATATCTTTGTTTTAACTCATCGATCACCGCCTGCTTCTTTTGGGCATCTTGATACCGCCAATCGATATTTATGCCGCTCTTGAAGTGATGACTCATCAACCTCCTCATGGCGGCCATCACTGCTTTGCCCTTTTTGTCTTCTATTATCTCTCCGGCAGATGTGATTTGATAGGAGAGATCCCCTGATGAGTAAGGGGGACTGACGGTAGCAGAGTCTGAAGGAGTGGAAGCTGCGCGACCGCTTCCGGATCGAGGAGTAGCTGTGGGAGTAGGAGAGGGAAAGGGACCTGACTGATACTGTGTCTCCGGACCAAGTGGAGACCTAAAGGAGCGTGAGTGTGCTGACTCGTCTACATCTCCTGAGTCAGCACAACATGAGCCGCCCATCCTACTCTTCCTTCCCTTGCGGGAGGCATGCGCAGGTGATGATCCCGCGGTCGAAGGGGCGCGAGGGGATGGCTGGGCAGTACGTCCACCCGTCGGTGTAGGGGAAGGAATTGCGGAGGTCCTCTGAGAGAGCAGAGAGAAGAATCTCACTGCATCCTCATCGCTCATCTGCGCTACAAACTCGTCGGGAGTCCCGACAAAGCCATGCGCGGCTAGCAAAGGAGTCCCCTGAGGGGTAGTCGCAGTGCTACGTGGAAGAGGGGTCGGACCAGGGGTAGTCGCAGTGCTAGGACCGAGAGGAGTCGGACCAGGGGTACTCCTCGGGGTAGTCGCCTGAGAGGAATCAAAGTCCTCTGGAGCATATAGATCGTGATCTCTCCTCCTGCGAGGCTGTCCGTACTCGTCGGATGAGCGACGTGATCCCATGTCTAACATAGACACAAACACGAAAACAGAAAACAAAAAACAAACATGAGCATTCTCATAGGCATAGGCATAGGCAAGAAGAAAGAAGAGGGAAATGAAAGAAGAGGGAAAGGAAAGAGGGAAAGAGAGAGGGAAAGATAAGAGGGAAAGAAGATGTAAAGGAAAGAAAAGAATGAGAGTGAGGAAATAGAGAATGAGAGAAGGGGGAAATAGAGAAGGGGAAAGAGATGAGGGAAAATAGAGAAGGAGAGAAGGGGGAAATGAGAGAAGGGGGAAATAGAGTGGGAAAAGGAGAATGAGCTTATGCAGAAATAGAGAATGAGCTTATGCTTCTCTCATTCTCTATTTCCGCATAAGCTCATGCTTATGCTCATGCGGAAAAAGAGAAGGAGCTTATGCTCATGCGAAAAAAGAGAATGAGAGAAGCATAAGCTTCTCCCTTTCTCTATTTCCGCATAAGCTCATGCCGAAAGAAGCATAAGCTCATGCTCATGCATGAGCATAAGCATGAGCTTATGCTTATGCTTATGCATAAGCATAAGCATAAGCATAAGCATAAGCTCATGCTTATGCTCATGCGGAAAAAGAGAAGGAGCTTATGCTCATGCGGAAAAAGAGAAAGAGCTTATGCGGAAAAAGAGAATGAGAGAAGCATAAGCTTCTCTCATTCTCTATTTCCGCATAAGCTCATGCGGAAACAAGCATAAGCTCATGCTCATGCATGAGCATAAGCATGAGCTTATGCTTATGCTTATGCTTATGCATAAGCATAAGCATAAGCATAAGCTCATGCTTATGCTCATGCGGAAAAAGAGAAGGAGCTTATGCTCATGCGGAAAAAGAGAATGAGAGAAGCATAAGCTTCTCCCTTTCTCTATTTCCGCATAAGCTCATGCGGAAACAAGCATAAGCTCATGCTCATGCATGAGCATAAGCATGAGCTTATGCTTATGCTTATGCTTATGCATAAGCATAAGCATAAGCATAAGCTCATGCTTATGCTCATGCGGAAAAAGAGAAGGAGCTTATGCTCATGCGGAAAAAGAGAAAGAGCTTATGCGGAAACAAGCATAAGCTCATGCTCATGCATGAGCATAAGCATGAGCTTATGCTTATGCTTATGCTTAGCATAAGCATAAGCATAAGCTCATGCTTATGCTCATGCGGAAAAAGAGAAGGAGCTTATGCTCATGCGGAAAAAGAGAATGAGAGAAGCATAAGCTTCTCCCTTTCTCTATTTCCGCATAAGCTCATGCCGAAAGAAGCATAAGCTCATGCTCATGCATGAGCATAAGCATGAGCTTATGCTTATGGTTATGCATAAGCATAAGCATAAGCTCATGCTTATGCTCATGCGGAAAAAGAGAAGGAGCTTATGCTCATGCGGAAAAAGAGAAAGAGCTTATGCGGAAAAAGAGAATGAGAGAAGCATAAGCTTCTCTCATTCTCTATTTCCGCATAAGCTCATGCGG
This sequence comes from Dipteris shenzhenensis, assembly GCF_047967505.1. Classification (NCBI taxonomy): domain Eukaryota; kingdom Viridiplantae; phylum Streptophyta; class Polypodiopsida; order Gleicheniales; family Dipteridaceae; genus Dipteris; species Dipteris shenzhenensis. The sequence continues at coordinate 43,337,153 of NC_141604.1, forward strand.
AAACAAGCATAAGCTCATGCTCATGCATGAGCATAAGCATGAGCTTATGCTTATGCTTATGCATAAGCATAAGCATAAGCATAAGCATAAGCTCATGCTTATGCTCATGCGGAAAAAGAGAAGGAGCTTATGCTCATGCGGAAAAAGAGAAAGAGCTTATGCGGAAAAAGAGAATGAGAGAAGCATAAGCTTCTCTCATTCTCTTTTTCCGCATAAGCTCGTGCGTAAACAAGCATAAGCTCATGCTCATGCATGAGCATAAGCATGAGCTTATGCTTATGCATAAGCATAAGCATAAGCATAAGCTCATGCTTATGCTCATGCGGAAAAAGAGAAGGAGCTTATGCTCATGCGGAAAAAGAGAATGAGAGAAGCATAAGCTTCTCCCTTTCTCTATTTCCGCATAAGCTCATGCCGAAAGAAGCATAAGCTCATGCTCATGCATGAGCATAAGCATGAGCTTATGCTTATGCTTATGCATAAGCATAAGCATAAGCATAAGCATAAGCTCATGCTTATGCTCATGCGGAAAAAGAGAAGGAGCTTATGCTCATGCGGAAAAAGAGAAAGAGCTTATGCGGAAAAAGAGAATGAGAGAAGCATAAGCTTCTCTCATTCTCTATTTCCGCATAAGCTCATGCGGAAACAAGCATAAGCATGAGCTTATGCTTATGCTTATGCATAAGCATAAGCATAAGCTCATGCTTATGCTCATGCGGAAAAAGAGAATGAGATCCACATGCTTATGCTTATGCTCATGCTTATAAGCTCATGCTTATGCTCATGCGGAAAAAGAGAATGAGAGAAGCATAAGCTTCTCCCTTTCTCTATTTCTGCATAAGCTCATGCGGAAACAAGCATAAGCTCATGCTCATGCATGAGCATAAGCATAAGCTCATGCGGAAAAAGAGAATGAGATCCGCATAAGCTCATGCGGAAAAAGAGAATGAGATCCGCATAAGCTTCTCTCATTCTCTATTTCCGCATAAGCTCATGCGGAAACAAGCATAAGCTCATGCTCATGCATGAGCATAAGCATGAGCTTATGCTCATGCGGAAAAAGAGAAGGAGCTTATGCTCATGCGGAAAAAGAGAAAGAGCTCATGCGGAAAAAGAGAATGAGAGAAGCATAAGCTTCTCCCTTTCTCTATTTCCGCATAAGCTCATGCGGAAACAAGCTCATGCGGATGCTCATGCATGAGCATAAGCATGAGCTTATTCTTATGCTTATGCATAAGCATAAGCATAAGCATAAGCTCATGCGGAAAAAGAGAAGGAGCTTATGCTCATGCGGAAAAGGAGAAAGAGCTTATGCGGAAAAAGAGAATGAGAGAAGCATAAGCTTCTCTCATTCTCTTTTTCCGCATGAGCATAAGCTCCTTCTCTTTTTTCGCATGAGCATAAGCTCCTTCTCTTTTTCCGCATAAGCTCCTTCTCTTTTTCTGCATGAGCATGAGCTTATGCTTATGCTTATGCTTATGCTTAAGCATGAGGAAAAAGAGCATGAGCTTATGCGTATGCTTAAGCATAAGCATAAGCTCATGCTCTTTTTCCTCATGCTTACACTTAAGCATAGGCTTAAGTGTGAAGGAGCTTATGCTCATGCGAAAAAAGAGAAGGAGCTTATGCTCATGCGGAAAAAGAGAATGAGAGAAGCATAAGCGGAAAAAGAGAAAGAGCTTATGCGAAAAAAGAGAATGAGAGAAGCATAAGCTTCTCTCATTCTCTTTTTCCGCATGAGCATAAGCTCCTTCTCTTTTTTCGCATGAGCATAAGCTCATGCTCTTTTTCCGCATTCTCACACTTAAGCCTATGCTTAAGTGTAAGCATGAGGAAAAAGATTTCCGCATGAGCTTATGCGTAAGTTTCCGCATGAGCTTATGCGGAAATAGAGAATGAGAGAAGCTTATGCTTCTCTCATTCTCTTTTTCCGCATAAGCTCTTTCTCTTTTTCTGCATGAGCATAAGGGAAAAAAGAGAAGGGGGAAAAATGAGAAAAAGAGAAGGGGGAAGACGGAAAGAGAGAGAGGGGAAGAGAGGGTTCCTACGCCCATTACTGCAGCTAGCGCTTAAGGCGCTAGCTGCAGGCCAATGCAAATAACAAAAATATTAAATGGAAAGAAGAGGAAGCACTTACCTGTAAAAGTATGTCCCGCTCGGTGTAGTGGACTGGCCCCACAAAAGAGAGAGTATGTCCCGCTCGGTGTAGTGGACTGGCCCCACAAAAGAGAGAGTATGTCCCGCTCGGTGTAGTGGACTGGCCCTACAAAAGAGAGAAAACAACCCATTTTTTCAAATAAGATGTTAGTGGAAAGAGGAGACCACAAAAGCAACTTCTTGAAAGGAGACAAGGAAAGAGAAGATTGAGGAGACAAGGAGAAAGAGAAGGAAAGAAATACAGGAAAAAAAAGAGGTGAGTTTTCTTTCTTTCTTTCTTGAAATTTCGTTTTTGGTTTCAATCCTTTCAAATAAAGCATGAAAACTAGTTTATAACTTTAGCAATACAAGTAGAAACACTCACAAAACTGAATCTAACAAACAAACAACCTACATTGTTGAAACAAACTCACCTCTTGAAGAACTTTCTTTCTGGAAACCAAAGAGGGAAAAAGGAGAGAGAGGGAGTACAAGAGGTAGGAGAAGGGTGAGGAGTGGGAAATAGAGTGGGAGGTTGCCTGGAATAGATGGGAGGTCGTCGAAATAGGTGGGAGGAGATTTGGGGTTGCTTACTGTAGAGATTAGGAATGGCTTATGCAAAAACGCCGCGCGTTTCGCCGTTTTGGGTCTTAACCCACAGCGTCGCTATATAGCGACGCTTTTTCGTCGCTATATAGCGACGCTTTTAATTAAAAGCGTCGCTATATAGCGACGTGTGGAATTAAACGTCGCTATATAACGACGAAACAGAGCGTCGCTATATAACGACGCTTACTGTTTATTTTTTTGTGTAGCCTCTTGTGAAGCTCAAACATGCTATGCTTATAATTGTCAATATCTCCTCTTACTATATAGCGTTACCATATAGGATTTTTTGTTTCAATCCTTACTATATAGCGACGTCATTTTTTTTATATGGCCTCAAGAGAAGCTCAAATTAAACATGCTATGCTCATAATTGTCAATATCTCCTCTTAATGCTTATGTTGTGGTTTTATAAGTGTAGATGGAAGGGACGAGTGGAAGCTCATCCGATGATGCGCCAACGCCCGGGAGCACGAAGTGGCTTACGGAGAGGTTATATTGTCATTGCACTCATTGCAAGCGAGAAGTACGACATCAACGTCGTATTATCATGCGTCACTTGCGGATGTATGGGGAGGAGCCGGAACCAGTACCCCCCGTTGGTGTTGCACATGTTGATGGATCATCGGTAAGTCAAAGCTATTTAAGTTCGCAATCTTATTGTATACCCAGAATACCCAGAAATTGAAGATCTTCTATTTACACGAATGAGCTTATGACAGGATGAGGAGGGTGACGAGGGTACACATATGCCTTCTCACTTTCAACAAGACTATAGTCTCCCGGATGACGACGAGGGTATGGTCGACATGATGGATTCCATTTTTAGGGGCACTACATCCCACGTACACGTGATGTCAGAGTTTGAGGTCAAAATGCGAGAGTTGCAATCAACACAATTGTACGAGGGTGCTAGGATGTCTAAACTACGTGCTTGTCTCTCAATCTTGAATCTACAAGTACAGTATGGGTGGTCGGATACAAGTGTCTCGGCCTTAATGAGGTTAGCCCTTGCATTAATTTGACTCATTATTTGGATATTGTTTGTTTTGAGAATCATCATTTGGATAGTGTCTTTGTCATAGGTTGCTCCAGAAGATGTTGCCTGCACCAAATACCATGCCCGCATCAAGAGATGAAGCAAAAAAGATGCTAACAACGGTGGGTATGGATTATGATACCATCCATGCTTGTCGTAATGATTGTATTCTCTTTCGTCGTGAGCATGGAGATTTGGCTAGTTGTCCAAAGTGTGGGGAACAACGATATAGAGATGACTTGCAAGGTGAGCGGATACCGGTAAAGGTCTTGAGACACTTTCCCATCATTGCAAGAATACAACACATGTTTCGATGCAAATCCATAGCGGAGTTGATGACATGGCATGCATCTCATCGGTCCACTGATCACACATTGAGGATTCCCGCAGATTGTGCAGCTTGGAAGCACATAGATAATCAGTGGCCGGACTTTGCGAGGGAGCCACGCAACTTACATCTTGGGCTAGCCATGGACGGCGTGAATCCTTTTGGGTTACGCTCGACATCTTGGTCGACATGGCCCATAGTCGTGGTGAATTACAATATCCCACCATGGCTAACAATAAAAAAGGGACACCTCATGCTTGCACTACTTGTGCCAGGAAAGTACAAGGCAAAAAACATGGACGTGTACATGGCACCTTTGATAGAGGAGTTACAAATATTATGGAGAGGAGTGCAGGTCTTTGATATTTCCAGAGCTCCTAGGCATACCAATGATATTTTGGTCAGGGGTATCTTGATGTGGACCATGCATGACTACCCAGGATATGGAGAGTGCGCAGGTACGTGGTTATGTCTTTACATGTACAATGAGGGATTATGCTTTTTTTACTCTCTTTTGCACGCATGTCTTGTACTAACATATTCATGCACGCGTGCAGGACTTGTTACAAGTGGGTACCATGCTTGTCCTGTTTGTGGACCCGCTCTGAAATCGCTTGCACGCTACTCCAAACATATGAGGAAAAATGTTTATGAAGGTCATGCTCGATACCTTCCGCTCAACCATCTCGCACGTGGAGGTCAGCTTGATCCACCACCATCATATTTGAAAGCAAGTGATTGGATTCAAGCTTGGAGGGAGAATGGAGAGGAACCTCCTCCTGGTATGAAGAGGCTATCGATCTTTCACGAGCTTCCTTATTGGGGTCAGTTACAAATCAATCATCTCTTGGATCCCATGCATATCTTTAAGAATGTGGGGGCTACCATTTGGGCACACTTAGTTGGTTCCAAGGACTCGAGAGGAGTGCGAGAAGACTTGCGTGCTATGAATAGGATGTCTCGTTTGTGGCCCCAAGTGCATGCTTCGGGAAAAGTTGTCCTCCCGAAAGCAACGTGGATCCTCTCTACGAGGGAGGAGGCAGCGATCAAGGCAGACATTGCCTCTTTTCAAACACCGACAGGGTACATGCGTTGCTTGAAAGGAGCATTTTCAAAGGACAATAAGCTTAGTGGCCTCAAGTCCCATGATTGGCACAAGGTCTTACAGGTATTCTAAGTAAAATTAGTGTACCGATAATAGTGATGCATTAGCGTAATTATTATTATGTTATATTGTTGACATGATTTCATTGTTGCTTTGATAGTTCATCCTTCCAATTACAATAAAAGGGTGCTTACAAGAAGATGTTAGAAATGCTATATTCAAGATCTGTGGTATTGTGAGGTATGCTTACTATCAATTCGCATTATGTATTTTCTTCATGGACATGTGAAATAGGTGGATATCTCAAATATCTTACATATGCATGGACATGTGAAATAAGTGGATATCTCAAAAAGAGATCTCTATATCGAGCATCGAGAAGGCTAGGGTGGAATCCATCGAAGCCGTATGCTTGCTTGAGAAGCACTTTCCCTCAAGCATTATGACAACTCAAGTCCACTTGCTTGTGCACATAGTTGATGAGGTGGCTATAGCAGGTACCGTTCATAATCGATGGATGTTTTTTCTCGAGCGGTTTATGAAAACTTTAAAGGGGTTTGTAAGACAAAGAGCAAGACCAGAAGCAAGCATGGCAGAGGGATGGCTTGTGCAAGAGTCATTAGTATATATCACAGAGTTTCTTGCATCCACGGATCCTGATATGCCGCAAGCTTGGCACAACAAGGATGATGATCGCATCATTGGCGAGGTCCCCCAAGGAAAAGGGATTGAAAGAAAGATGAGCGAAGAGCAAATGGAGAAATTCAATAAGTTTTGTATCCTCAATAGCCCTGAGATGCAGAAGTGGATTGAGAGATATGAAGTGGCCAAAGCAGAAAGAATAAATGCAAGGACGAGATTCAGAGTAATGTACAGGCGATCACAACCATATCCACGAGATCTGACTCTTCTCCCTACTCACATGTCACTTGATTGGCTACAACTAGCTGTACGTAAAGCCGAACGTGATGGAGAGACAATAAACGAGCGCGAGCGGGAGTTATCATCTGGATGTATGGTGCATGTAAGTTTCTTATCTCTTGACGTAATTAAGTAATTATTTGTGGCAATTTATGCTATAAAATAGGTGCATCTTCATTGATTTAATGATGCTCTTTTACAGTACAAAAAGTACAGTGCATTATGGTCATATGGACGAAATTTTCGCGTGGAACGCATCGATTCAAAGAGAGTCACGTATGATTGTGGAGTCATGGCTAACTTCACACAAGATAGCCGAGCAAGTGCTTCGGATACCAATCTTCTCTCCTCACAGTTGGATTATTGTGGAACCATACGCGACATCTATGAAATTGATTTCAGACGTTTTACTATTTTCATTCTTGATGTAAAATGGTTTAGAACTACTTACAACGGTCCCCATGCGACAGTGAGAAAAGATAGTAGCGGTCTCTTTGCAATAGACTCCACCAAACATTGGACCGATGAAAGTGATACTTTTGTTCTTCCCGAGCACTGTGAGCAGGTGCATACTAATGATTTAATTAGTCAAGCTTTCATTTTTAAAGTCCATTGATATATATATAATTGACGACATTTGGCACCCATCTTCAATATAGGTGGTTTTTCATCCGGATCGTTCTGATCCAAGATGGTGGTACGTGATCCAAGTTGCACCACGAAGTAAGCAAATATTTGAAGATCGAGATGTGGATATGGAGATGCCACTACCAATGCCGGATCCAATTGATGAATCTAGCGAAGAAGATGTAGATCACCATATGAGGCAAGAGGAAGATGCGCTTAATGACATCGCACGGGAGGAGGATGGAGATCACGATATTGACGAAGAAGACAACAATCATCAAGATCAATCACCACACTTAAGCTTTATTGAAGAAGATGATCAAATACTTTTAGGTGAACGTACGATACTAGAGTACGATGATGATATAGGAGATCAACTCGGTATAGAGTTGGAGATAGACTTGCTTGGCGCCTTAGACTTGGCTCAAGATGAAACAGTTGATGTAAATGTTCTTATTTGATTTTTCTCATCTCAAACTTGGACATGAATATATGAGCTTCAAAAGCTTGATGTACATGCTCTCATTTTTTCATTCTCTATGAGCTCAAACATGTATGAAAAATTTAAAAATTTTGCCATTGGAAAAAAATAATTTTTAAGGCCTAAAAAAAAAAAAAAACCTCTCTGTAAAACGTCGCTATAATATTTTGTCTCAGTGTCGCTATATAGCGACTTTTAAATGTCGCTATATAGCGACATTTACTAACGTCGCTATATAGCGACTTTTAGAAATAGTCGCTATATAGCGACTATTTAGTAAAAGTCGCTATATAGCGACGATTTACGACACCCGATTTTTATACCGACGATTAACGCTAAGCGGGCGCTAATCGTCGGTACGTAAACGTCGCAATAGGATGCGTGTGTAGTAGTGGCATCAAAGGACGTGAAAGATTGTATTTACAAGATGGGCGAGCTTGTGAGGTATGTGAGCTCAAAGGAAATAGATCCTACCACGCTTGAGAATGCTCGAGTTATGTCGGTGGAGGCGGTTTGTTTAGTGGAGGAGACATTTCCACGTTCTATTCTCACAAGCCAACTACATCTCATAGTACATTTGGTGGATGAGATTGCTATATGCGGTACTATACATGCACGATGGTTGTTCTTCCTCGAGCGCTTCATGAAGACCTTGAAGGGCTTCGTGAGACAAAATGCAAGACCCGAAGGTAGCATGGCCGAGGGTTGGTTGGTACAAGAGTCACTTGTATATATTTCTGAGTTTCTTGTTGATGTGGATAGCTCTCTCCCACGACTATGGAGAGATGATGAAGACCTAAGGATGACCTCTATTGTGCCTCAAGGAAAAGGACGCAACAAAGTAATAGACACGGAGTTGCGTAATAGTATCAACCTCTTTTGCGTGCTTAATAGTGATGTGATGAAAAGATGGGTGACAAGATACGAGGATGCATTAAAGGCAAGAAGACAAGAAGAAAGGGCCCTCTTTCGTACACACCACGGATCTCGTGTGCCATACCCTCAGCGTCTAAGAGCACTTCCAAAGGATATTCATGTGGATTGGCTACTTGATGAAATGGAGAAAGCAGAGAAAGACGAGGGGATGCATATCACAATGGAAGAATGGGAGTATGCTAGGGGATGCATGAGCAAGGTCGGTATATAGAATGTTATGTATAAGTTAGGAGCTTTTTATAATTTAGATTGCTTATTTAATTGATTTTTTCTTGGTGTAGTGCACTATGTTCAATGCTATATGGTGTGAGGGCAAGCATTTTCGAACACAACGGATTGATGATAAGAGAAACACACAAGATTGCGGCGTCATTGCTAGCTTTGAGGGAGCCAATGGAGTCATGGATGATTATTGTGGCATAATCCAAGATATCATTATGCTTGACTTTCGACACTTCTTTGTGTATGTTTTCAATGTAAAGTGGTTTAAGGACGTGGTGGAAAGAGGCCCTAATGCAACAATCAAACGCCATGCAAGTGGCTTTGTAACTATTGACTCCACAAAGTTTTGGCAAAGTAGGAAGGACACACTAATACTACCGCAACAATGTGAACAGGTACTGTGCACACACATAAAAATACTCGCTTTTAAATATTTGATGCAAGAAAAGTAACATGATTGTATTTGTGTTTGAATTAGGTTGTCTATCAACCAATGGTGGATAATAATAGGTGGTGGCATGTCATACCTATTATGCCACGTTCCAAAGTGATGTATAGTACATTTACTAATATGGAGCATATGGAGGATGATCATGGCCATGGACGTGATGATGACCGTGATACAAGAGAGGAGGATGATCATGAGATAGGAGATATAGATATTGAGGCCGGCATTACTCGTGAGGACGAGCCTACCATTGGAGATCTTGATTTCGATGAGCACATGAGTGGCACAAGTAGTAGTGGGTTGAATGTATTTGTAGATCTAAATACTTGTTTGGATTTTGAAGTAGATAGTTTGGCAAGGGTTGATCTCATTGAGGATGAGATTGAACCGTAGCCCCACAATTGATATTAGCAAAACTATTTTACATATTGTCTCATTCTCCTCATTTCCCTTAATTCTTGTATATGTGGGCTTGCAAAAAATTATGTGCTTTGGTAATCATGGGCAATGTTTGGAAAGCAATGATGTACACCAAAATCTCACTTTCTGTATTCTCTGGAGCGCGTCTATTTACGCGTCTAAATGCGCGTCTGATTCTCAGTGTAAACGCGCAAATAAACGCGCTAATACTCGCGTAAATAAACGCGCTAATACATGGGATGGTAGACGGGCCCGTATTTTCTTTGGTCTAACGCGCAAATAAATGCGGGGATTGACGCGCAAAGAGACCAACATTTAGCCGCGCTAATAGACGCGCCCGTAATTTCTCTACTAAAACAATGCCTATAGACGCGCCCGCTATTTTGCGCGTCTACCAAGCGCGTCTATAGTTGCTTTGTGTTGTTGTGAATGCTCCACTTCTGAGGAGATGAAAGTATGTGACAACTTCCACTCAAGGCGGTTTAGGATCGATGTGTTGGATCATAGCCTCAAGCTCTTTCTTCTTGTCCATTTGACTCCATGAGAGTCGTGAGTCTTGTATTGTAGCTCTTGCTAGTAGAGCAACTGCTCAGTAATGGTAGTGGATTCTTGTAGAGAGTCGTATAGAGCATCTGTCTTTGTACTTTAACAAACCTCGTCGAGGTGAGCAGAAGTCCATAAGAGTCAAATAAAGGACCTATTCTCTGATTAAATATTTCATGCACAATGTTACTTTATGAGATTATCTATATTCTTATGTAGTTTCCTCGTTGATACAGTGCAAGTCGGGTTGTGTCTAATTTGCAAGCCTAGAAGCCAATAGTGGTATGAGAGTGGGTCGTGACGATCTATGGGAATGTCGCATGACAAGTATTCGTTAAGACAAGTAAGTGAATTCTTGTGAGTATTTGTTTCAACGTGGTCCAAGAGATCTTATCCAGTCGGTGTTTCTCTAAGTGTCTATGAGGTCTCAAAGTTTTGTGAGAGTGTGATGCAAATTGTGAGAAGCTTGACCAAAGAGCATCTCGTATGGTGCAACAAGTGAAATTCATGGTTTGGTCTTTCGGCAAACATGGGGGAAAGAAGTGCAGATTAAAGATCTTATAGCAATGGATCAGAGTGATGCAAAGTACGTGGATTTTCTTGTAGCAGAAAGTATTTGCAGTTCAATGCGGCTGTCATGGAAATAATTTGTGCTACTAGTCATTTTGCAGTGTTCTAAGGTAATGTCATGGCGTCTAGATTATGACAAAGTCTCTACAACCTGTTATGAATATATTGTCCAGCGCAGCGTCGTCTCTAGAACGTCGTCACCTTCTCAAACTGGTTACCTCTATAGCATGCTTCTTGTCGTCTCTGTTTAACGGCAATAGCATGGGCACATTTTGCATCTGCTATTTCGGTTCCAGCTCCGTCTTTTGTTCACGTTGGCCATCCATCTGTTGCTGTATATAATGTTTGCCAGTTTCTTCATGGCCCCAACCCGTCTGTATGCTCAGACTCCCTCCTTGGCTTGCTTTGTTCATGATCATGGCAGGTGAATCGGATGAGAAGCATGGTTCCATAGATTCCCAGCAACAACTGTCTGGCGACTCGATGGACACTTCCACTGGTCAATTAAAAAAAGGTCGGCCTCCCAAGCGTTTTTTATTTTGATTCTCCCATTCGTTCTGGCTAGCCAGGGTTATGTTTCGGTGTCTGGCGGTTGCTTGCTCAAGACTACTGCACCTGAGCCCACAACGTTGGTCGATGCTCCACTAGTGCTTACACCATCGAAAAGTGCCTGTAGGGACAACGCGCTGCTTAAAAACTCGAAGATAAACAAGGGTGCCTCCAAAACTCTGAAAATGGTTTTTTGTGTCACGGCTCAGCAAGCGTACGTTGAAGGTGACATTTGGTTTATTGCACGCTATTTTTCCTCGTGTTTTCGTTTTGCTTCGGGCTTTTTTGAACACACGTTTTCACTTCGGCAGCTCGCAAAGAAATAAGGAGAAGAGGTTGTGTCATAACGATGCACTGCAGGATTGAATTGGACATAGGCCCTCCCCTCGTTGAAGAAGACGCAAAATCAAAGTTAGCAAGCGAATAAATCACATGCTTTGTTTTGGGGCCCCCCTTGAAAAAGACTCGCTGCCCTGCATGGTTTGTTTGATGTTGGTTAAACTTTGTTTCCCCCCTTTTCCCCACGTTCCCCTGCAGACGGGACTTAATAAATGCTCTTTGCAAGCTCTCTTCTTTCGTGCGCAGTGCATCGCTGATCTCTATCATGTACGCTTTCGTACTTCAGTGCGAACCTTTTCGATGTTAGGCTATAAATTTCACTTGAACCAACAACCAATGCGCCTTGCTATCTTGCACATGACTTAGGGGATGAATTGGCAAAGTAAATCGAACCACGTAACACATTGCCCGTCCACACGCACTAATATGAATGGGAAACTTTTGCAAACTAGACCAAAGAAGAGAACATAACCATCCGCTTTTCTCCTCCCAGCAGCCAGCTCAGGCTTGCCGCCCAATGATGCGACCAACAAAGGGAAGGAGCTGATGCTCGCCATCACAGAAACACACACCAAACAGGAGCAACTGGACACCTTGACCCCCACGGAACTGGGCTTTGTTAACTCAAACACACTCCCTGTGTTGCCCATAGAGGCTCTTTCAGAGTTTGTGCTCTATCGCTTTGCGTTTGAGGGCAAGGCCCTGGCAAAGTATGGCACTTTCAAAGTTAGGGATGCAACGTATGAGCACTAAATTTATACGCATGGACCTAACGGACTCTCACTACTGCGAGACCATCACTTTCCACGTGCCCCATGCATTCGTGCCCCAACTGAAGGATTTCTTGCAAGTTGAGTCTTTCTACCGAATCGAAGGCCCGACTGTGACCAAGAAAAGCGCAAGCAAGGGAGGCACCTCCTTCGTTTCCCTCCGAGTCAATGCAACCACGAGCATAATCAAGGGCGAACCCTTCGACGGATCAATCTCTTTCGTCCCCGAGAAGCCAATAAGGCTCTATGCACCCTGGGTGGCAAACCAGGTTGAGACCACAAAGATGACTTATGGAGACCATTGCATTCGTCGTCGTGAAGGTAGACCTGGATGGGCCACCCTCTAACCAGATCATTATAGCTAATGGTCCCAACCCTGAAGATAGAGCAACGGTAAGAAATCAAACTCGTTCATCGTCATCATGCCCACGCCACCCAAACAATACGCCCTAAGAGAACATTGTTTGATGCAGCTCACTTTCATTGTTGAGAGGCGCCAGACACTTGGACACTTGGTGTAGGAGTTTGTGGACGATGGTGTTGTGATGTACATTGCTAAAAACATTTCATACATGCGAGCCCGCCACGCTCTTACTGTGTTCGACTTTACGATCCTTGCGCCCGTCCTCGACGGAAGCCTTTGTGCATCACTGCAACACACTTTTGACAGCCAAGTCTCGCAACTGGGCTATGGCAAAAAGGTACACCTCCCCACCTTGTGACGGTCGACCCATTCCTGCCACCTTCTGCTTTCCCCTTGCTTGCAGGTTAGCGGCGTGCTGCATTTCGTCGGCTTGAACAAACCCCTAGTTGAGTTCCAGTGCAGTGCATGCAGCGGAGCTCATTTTAGTAGAGACCCCCAGCGACCATTCTATTACGGTTGCAACGGTGTTCGAGAAGTACTTCACATCCCATGCTTGAAAGGGTGTGTCGTTGATCGGGAGGGCCTCCACGTTGCTGTACAGATCCGAGGCACACACGTTGATGACGTACTCAAGCTTCGGTACCCCTTCATCGAGTTTCATAGTCGGAGTGAGATTGCGACATGCAACATGTTGTTCGAGAGGAAGCCTCCGGCGAATTCACTGTAAACAATGCTGGTTTTGTGACAGCCTTTGCATCGGTTGCGTAAGGGCCTAACTTGCCCGAGGAAAGTTGAAACACAGCATGCAAGAGTTCTTATGTTAGTTTGAATTTGAATACATAATAAAGCAAAATTTGTTAGAAAATACCCAACAGAGGGTACATGCAACGGAAGACTTATAGTAATGCCTAGGAGCTCACACAGTGTGCAGTGTGGGGTGTGGAATCACAAACTTATTTACTTATGTGCATTCAATAGATGTGCAGACTCATCAATAGACAATGAACCGGCCAGATAGAGAAACCACCAAAATATATATTTCTGTCCAAAACTATGGACACAATACAAGAGAGATAGATCCAGAGTCCCACCAATGGTGTGGTCCTCTGATCTTACCACAAGGTTCTTCTCCTATCAGCTGGCTATCTCTAAGACTCGAGCCCGCGTGCTCCACCTGGAGCTTCTGTAGACTTTCCGTCCAGTGTGTTCTTCTCCACCTTACTGCCTGTGAATCAGCCTAGGTGGGCAGCCCTTGCCAAGCTTTGTCTGCAGCACACAGGTCCCCTTGGTCCTCCTGAATGTAGGCCCCAAGATAACTGTTCCACTGCTCCAACCTGCTTGTGAATGGCTGCTCCAGAAGATGATGATCTCAGCAACCTTCTGCCCTAGAAGACAGTCTAGGTTCAGCCTCTCCCTGGAGCTAAGTCTGCAGCACTCTTTAGGTCTCCCTCACCTCCTGGGAAAAGGCCCAAGGAAGCCCTATCTGCTGCTCCTGTCTGCTCCTCCAAAGCTGCTCTGTTGGATGCTGAAATGAGGCAAGAGCCTCTCCTTTTATAGGCCTAGGGCCTTGCTGAAAAAACCGACCAGCCTGCAACAGACTGGCCGACCAGTGTGTGGCTGGTCCAGCCCTATAAGGGCTCACAACCCGGGGCTTTTATGGCCCAAACTTCCAGGGCCTTTGGCCCTCCATTCAAGGCAGGGGTCCAGCCTATATAAGGCATACCTCCTGCCCACTGACAGTCACATTTGCTGCTCCACCAGGCCTGCTGGTTCTGCCCTCTGCCAGGCTCTTCCCAGCCACATGTCCTGCGCCGTACTCCTGTACATCCTACTGTCCTAATCCGCCTGTACCGCGCCATCATCAGGGTCTGTTGCAGGCCCTTCACCTGCCCACTACCCTCGCCATGCTGACGCCATCTATAGGTCGCAATCCTGTGAGGTGCTGCCCATGTGGCAGCCCCCCTCTCTTTCTTCTCTCTTGGGCACATCCTGCCCTAGGTCTCCCTCCCCCACGCACTCCTCATTTGGGGGCTTATAGATGGGGAGGTGACCTTTCCAACAAAATTGTACATACAAAAAACTTGCAAGCGGCTTTGCTGCTCATCTGATTTGCATTGCCACCCAGTTGGTCCGACTTGCTTGGTAGAACCGAGGCTTGCAACCATGTCGAGCAATCGCGTAGGGCCACCAACGAGCTTCTTGTCCAGTAGGCACAAAACTGCAACACAAAGCCCCACTCCAAGCGCATACATATTTGGTGGACTGTGGCAGCCCGCCCCCGCAATATATTGCTGATTCTCTTTAGCGCTCAACAATGGCGCCACTCCCCGCAAAACTTCAGCAAACAGTGCCAGAGAACACAACATTCAATGACATGTGCCCTTGCAACACAGACATCTTGCGATGCCTGGCCACCTTCTACCTTGCGCTGCAGTACACGGACCTGGTAGACATAGTGGAGCGCCACATCGCTAGCGAGGGTCACCACTCCTGCGACAAGCCATCCACATCTCATGCAAGCGAAGGGCATGCACAAGCAAGGTCAGAGCATCGAAGCATAATCGCAGCACTTTTCCAGGGGCAACCATGCGTGCGTCCCATGGTGGAGAACACGCTGAAAATATTCAACGCAAAGTTTGGCGACTGTTTTGAATTGGTGATCCAGACCCCTTCAGGAGAGCTTCAATAGAACTTCGTGGGATGCAAAAGCACGAACCAGACACACATGCTGCTACTAGATGAAGCAAGTCAGCCAACAACCATAACGCCCCTGTGCCCACGGAGACCCAAGCGGAAATATGTTTCATGGTGGGTGGAGGCAGATGAGGAGAGGCTACGCCTCATGATGCTTGCATGTCCCCAGAAACCCGCACATGAAATAGCAAAGATGTTTCACAACGAGACACAGTCTGCTAGGTACAATACGAGGAGCATCTGCAACAAGTTCTACAAAATCAGCATCACATGCCAACAACAACATTTTCCAGACAAAACCCCATGCAACAACACCACGTCGCCCGCTAGACCGCAAGAACCCCCCCAAAAAAACATTGTGCGAGAAAGGTCTCGAGTTGGAGTCCTCAGCGGCCAAAACAAGGCGCAAACGCGTTTCCTCTAGAAGGTTAAGGACAAACCAATACACGAATGCAGTTGTAGCGGGTTCTTGAATTTCAGATACAAAATGAGGACATGCAAAGACTTTCACGAGGAGTTCCTCAAAGAACAAGGGCAATGCGCAAGTGACGCCGTCCTTGCGGGAAGTTTGCTTTGTAGTCTTTGCCACAACCGCATCAAGACGGGGTTACTGCCAAGGTTCTCTTGCCACTTTGCAACCCTTGCCACAAAAACAAGGCACGCGGCTACACAGACAAAAATCGAGGAACGCTTGGTCTCAATCACAATACCTTTCTCACAAATCAAAGAACTGACGTATGAGGGGCAGCTGGGTCTGCATGGAAGTGTTGTGAGCGTATTTGCAGACACAAGAAGGGCATAGAAAGTGCTACCATAGTTCATCGAGGACAACACCACGGTAGTGGTGGCCATTAAGCAGCACCTCCAGTATAACCACAACTACGCCAAAGGTCTCGTGCATCCAACGAAGACAATGCATGCACTGAAGGAGCTTCTAAAAAAACCTCTGTACAAAGAAAACGGAGTGTTTGTGAACACGATGTGGCTGCAGCATATAGCAAACCTCCAAGCCAATGGACCAGACGAGCCAGCATTGTCAGAATCAACACTAAACAGCAATGCCAATGACAACGTAGGAACATACATCTTGGTGCATGGAATACATGGTGCAGCAGGTCGTGGTCTTTGAGGACAAGATGATTGTGGTCGCACCATCGGAAGGCTACACCTCGCTGAGCATCCTCTTCTCCGAGAACTGCGAGGAGCTCGGATTCCCATCACTATTCTTCGGGTGCAAGAGAATGTATGAAAAGACAGGGGGGAGAACGTACCAGGACATTGTAAAGTGGGAGCTATGCCACAAGGACAGGCGCTTCGCTTTCAATATTGAAAACATCTTCTTCAAGACAATGAAAGTGTTGGTCCAACAAGTCCTTTCCTCTTGCTAGGTGCGAATGTGCAAGGGCTAGCTGCAAGGCATTGTTCTGCAAGCACAGATAGCATTGCAAGACACAAACATTGAGAGGCTGCTGCAGTCTAGCATGGGCTACCGCGACTTCGTATGCCTCAGGACATCTACGGACTACAAGTAAAGGTTGAAGAGGAACATTTTCTCGATGCTGCGCCAACTAGGCCCCCCAACATTCTTCGTGACATTCTCAGCCCCGCAGAGAAGCGGTGGGAGCCTCTCATTTCAGCGTTGGAGCAACTAGCTACGGGCCAGAGGAGTGGCGAGCGAGTTAGCGAGGCCACCAAGCTACAAAACATGATCCGATCGGACCCAGTCACCACTGCGCAGTATTACGTGCACAAGTTCAAGGCCATGAAAACATGATGACACAAGATGACACCATTTTGGGCCACACAGAGGATTTCTTCTTCGTGACAGAGTTCCAAAATCAGGGCAGCCAGCACGACCACGACATCTTATGGTCAACAGGTGCATCCGTTCATAAGCAATCCGAAGAGAGAGCCATAGAACTGTTTGTCGACTTGCATATCAGCACAGACAGTGCCACCTTGCCTAGCCATCTTAGCGACATACAGACCCACCACCATAGGAAGACTTGCAGGAAGGGAAGGAAGACCTGTCGCTTTGGTTTTCCTTGCAAGCCCATGAGAAGCACTCAGATATTGCATACACTTCCCATCGAAGCACAACGCGACAATCACAACAAAAACTCAAAGAGGGTGTCCAACTGCTTGCTCTAGTTCGAGACAACAACATTGGATTTTCAAGGGTTCCTAGCGAGGGCTGGACTGGAAGAGCATGACTACATCCTTGCCCTGCGTTCCAGCATAAGCGAGCCCACACTGTTCATGAAAAGGGAACCGAAGGACATATACACGAACAATTTCAACTTGCAAATCTCCACCCTGTGGGGGGCTAACACAGACATCCAGTTTGTCATAAACCCGCACGGCACTGCTTCATACTGTACCTCCTACATTACCAAAATTGACAAAGAAACGAACGAGGCAGTCATGGCACATAGCCTGGAGCACAAAATCCCTGTGGATGAATGCGCTCGAAAAGTCAAAAACGCAATACTCAACATGCAACACATAAGCACACAGCAGGTCGTCTACGTTTGCCTCTCCCTGCCACTCACCAGTGCAACTAGGGAATTTGTCTACATCAACACCAGCGCTCCCAAGGACCGCCACACTCTGCTGCTGAAAAGGAGGCACCAATTACAGAACATGCATCCCAAGATTACAAATGTGTTCTTTGACGACATCGTTACAAAGTATGCCAAGCGAGTGAACAGCCTGAGCGAGATATGCCTGGTGAGCTTCGCCAACAACTACACCATCGTGGGGAGCCTCATGCATCGGAGACGATGGCCCAAGATAATAAGGTTCAATAATTACAACAAGAAAAAAAAATCAAAAGACGACTATAGGGAAAAGTGTCTGCTATACCTGCCATTCTCTGGGGAGGAGCACAGGTTGGGAGGCAAATAGTTGTCTTGGCATGACATGTGCAACGACAACATCAGCACAGTCATGCCGAACGAGGAAATCTTCAACAACAAACGTACATCAACAGCGGAAACCACTCTAATAACCAATGCACGTCCACGAGCTATGCAACATCGCGGAGTGCACGCTCTAGTTTAGAGCAGTTTGACCTGGCCAAGGAGATGAACGTGCGAGAAACTGTGCGGCCATATCAATCAGCCCACTTGAAACTAGACTACATCATGGAGAACAGGGCATTTTACAAAATGTACAAAGAGATAAACTATGGGCAAAGAACTATAGTTGACGACATAATACTAAAAAAAAAGAATGAACCCCAACGATAGGCTCAGCTTGTTCATTTTCGGGAATGCAAGGACGGGCAAGACGAACACTGTCCAGGTCGTGGTCCAGGCACTGTAGCGCCTGTACTCACACAGACAAACAACGGACACTGACCTGCCCAGGGTCCTGCTGATCGCCTACACTAGCAAGGCCGCAAGAGGAATAGGGGGAAGCACAATCCATGCCACGCTTCACCTGCCACTGCTAACATTGGCATACACGACACTATGTGCACAGAAGCTGCAGTTAGCTGATTGCATTGTACAAGAACATCGAGCTTGTTGTTATTGACGAAATCTCATTGGTTAGGGTGAGCACCTTTGCCGTTGCAGATTTGCAAATGCGAGAAATTAAGCACGAGTACGATATTCCTTTTGGCGGTGTAGATGTCCTTTTGACAGGGGACCTATACTAGGCAAGTCGACTCGTGGATATTTGCAGCCCAATCGAAAAACAACGCACTCAGAAGCTTTTGGAGATCACACATCCGTTGCTATGAGTTGGTCGAGCCAATGAGACAATGCAATGGACCATACCTGCAGCTTCTGAACAAAATCTGGGTGGACACCCAAACAATGCAGGACTTGCAAGCGCTAAACTCATCAAGCATTAAGCCAATCCCAGACAAACTAGCAACGCCCCACCTGTTTTACACTAACGCGTCCAAGGACAGGCACAACGAATATGTATTTCAGATGACGACTGCGGAGTAGCACATAATGGTGGTGAAAGATCATAAGAACAGAATGTTGGAAATAAGACTCTAAGTCTCACTCACACTCACACACACCGTGATCACAACCGTTGCATCTCATGGCAACCGTCACACACACTTCTATATTGATGTAACCAACTTCATTTAATCAAGTTCCGATTCGCCTACAAGCGCTACTCTGATCTTCCACATGGTATCAGAGCTAGCGATGGGCCCAACCCAGCTACGCCTTCCGCGATTTCTATCCTGCCTTCCTTTCTTTGATCTTTTCACAACCCTGCGAGAAAACAATGTCCTCGCTGAAGGAAGAAACTTTGCCCTTCCAACCCCTAAACATGCATCATTGCGAGGGAGATCAAGACGATGGAAAAAAGACCATCGCAAATGACACAAAAGAAGTAGAGGCCCCAGATGGCATGCCTGACGCAGACAACATGGACCTGCATCAAACCTACGAGATAAAACTCGTTAAAAGCGGTCAACTCCCACCGCAAAGAGGAAACGCAGACAACAATCTGCATAATCTAAAGACCAAAGAATCCCTGCATGCCAAAGCAAACCCAGGAGGCAATTGGACAGAGAACGATGACCTGTCAGCAATGATCATAGAACATGCAAAAAGATTGATCAAATCAGACTCAAAAGACCTGACCAAGGCATTCAACATCAACGGAGGACACACGACCCCTCCCGACTCAGACGAGAGAAAGGGCGCAGAACCAAACGACCTGCCATATGCCTTTCTCCCATCACAACTGCAAAGGCCCGAAGACAACGATCTGGCTAACAATCATGCCGACAACGCTGATCTCGCTCACGAATGCAACGTATTGAGACATCTACATGTTGCTGAATCTGATCAAGAAGATGATTCCGAAGAGAAAATATCCGATGACTACAACTGTGATGATCAAGATCGTGAGGACCCAAGTGACCAAGATGAAGATGACGGTTGTGATGATGACGAGCCTGCCAACAAAGACAACAATTCGGCTGACCCTGAAGACCCAGATGGATCAGAACTCCCAGACTATGAAGATGAAGTTTACGATGATAATGAACCTGAACCCGATGCTGATGACGACTCTGGCGGCAATGATGAGAACGATTATCTAACTGACTTTGCTGAAGAAAAAGAAGCCTTTGACTTCAAACCTCAAACGAACCAGTATTATGACATACTACTTTTTCCAAGGCAACCTGAATCTTCTCATCCACGAGTGAAGATGAAGGCAGAACTATTCCTTTTACGACTTCAGAAAAATCTCTTAGATCCTGGCGATAACACATTTATATTTTTCATTCTATTGAGGGGGAGAGAAAGATATGAAAATCAATGTAATGAAAAAGTATCCTGGCTATTCAAGGATTTGCTTGATCCAGGCTGAATTGTACCTCACACACTCACAACATTATCTGGTGACTCACCCCCAGATGTCAAACTGGTGAATGTAAGCACACAGCCATACTCTATTACTCATGAGACTTTTCGTCTTATGGGGGAGTGTTGGAAATAAGACTCTAAGTCTCACTCACACTCACACACACCGTGATCACAACCGTTGCATCTCATGGCAACCGTCACACACACTTCTATATTGATGTAACCAACTTCATTTAATCAAGTTCCGATTCGCCTACAAGCGCTACTCTGATCTTCCACACAGAACGTGCGCCAAGAATGTGTCCATCCCATCAGACCCAATAAAGACCACAAGATTGCATAAGGAACTGAAGCTTAAACAAGGAAATTTGCTCAGGCAACTTGGACATTGTAGATGGGATTGTAAATGGGGCCGATGCGATATTCAAAGGGGCATCCACGGAATGGGGGAAAAAACTACTATGGTTGGAATTCTCGAACAAAGCAGCAGGTGCGAAGGCGAGAGCCGAGCATAGAAAGTTTTACACTGCCGGCATTCCCGTGCAATGGACGTCAATGCAACAAATCACAAGAGAGTAGGGAACAACAACCTGAACACTACTTCCAAAACACAATTCTCAATCCAACCAGCATCAGCCCGAACGATACATTGGTCGCAGGGACTAACCACGGACAGCATTGCATTCAACCCTTCTGGGATCAAAACACACGGACTTGTATATACAGCCCTATCTCGCGTCTGCGACGGCGAGAAACTTTACTTGCTCAACAAAATAGAGGGGAAAAACATCAGGGTAGATCCAGCAGTGTCGTGCAAGATGGAGAGGCTACGTGAAGAGGCGATGCGGGCACTACACAAGGGCAACCATTCTACAAACTCCATGGAAACAGAGTCACTCAAAATCCTAAACACAAGGTCATTCCTATCGCACAAGGAGGACATCTCCCACTCGCCATACATCCTTAACTCAACGGTTCGATGCTTGCAAGAGACACACGTGGAAACCACACAACAAATGCAACTACCAAATATGAAGCACATTGCAACAACGGAAGGTGTAGGTCTGAGCACTCACTATCAAGACAGTGCACAACTACAGCAAACAAAATACGTGCAAAACCAGGGCTGTGAATGCCTACTCACAGTACTAAAAACAAAACAACAAAGACAGGTAGCCAATTCATCGCTATCAATTCATCATCTCCGCCCTCTTTCACTATTTGGATCTCGGGCAGGCCTTATGAATGATTTGTTATCATTCACCTTGTTTTTTCTCAACATGCTGTCCATTGGCATTACAAGTGGCTGGTCTTCACCAACCTTTGTACCTAATGTAGGTAGACCTTCGAACGTATCCTGTGAGGTACTTGATATCTATCTACTGAAATCAGCAAGTGGCTGAAATGATTTCTTTGCAAAAACATAAGTTTTGTTATCAAAGATTCGCTTCTTGGATGGATCAAAGAGACGACCACTATAGACCATTGATATGTATTTGACAGCCTTTGCCTCTCGGGCCTCAAATGGAGTTCTCCCTGGGGATTGTCGGTCTGTGGCACTTGACTGAAAAAATCAATAATCATCCTCTGGCTAAACTTCGACTAGGTCTCATGATCTCGTGAGCAGCTGGTCTTTGTGCCGTAAAGCCTCATGAACAAAGATCGCTACCATCGTTGATCCACCAGGAGGCTGGAGAGGGGTCCAAAACCATCTTTGAATAAACGATGGTGTCGTTCTCAGATCTCTTTCTACACAATGTCCACAGTGAGGCCCCATATGAGGACGACAGCGGGTTAGTGGACGCAAGTAAGTAGGAGTACCTGTCTGGGGCTATTGTGCAATGTTTGGAGCTGTATTCAGAAGGATTCGCATCTGCAGTGAGGGCAGCAAGGCCCGCGTGACAGAAGGGCTGAAGGTGGAGCATAGCACAGCTGCGTGGCAGCATAGAAGCAGGCCAGGAAGGGCACTGCCAAGGCCTATTTATAGGCCTGGCAGAAAAGCAGCAGCCACAGACTAGAGTTTGCAGACAAGGTCGGCCTGCCCTTCTGCTCCGCGACCTCTATTGGAGCATTTTGGATACACCTGCTGCTGTTTCCAGCGGCGTCTGCTAGGCGAACTGATTCGACTGATGTTTCTACTGTGTTTATGAGCTTCCCTACTGCATTTCAAAGTTTTCCTGTTTCATTTTGGCCTTGTTCTGTCCACTTCTATGGGTGGAGCAACTGCCTACTGAAGCCTATTTCGGAGCTGTTAGCAATCATTTCGAGCTGTTAACCTCCGAGTTTGCTGCGTGGGGATCACTGCTCAACAGCTGCCTCTCTTTTGGAGGTGTCTTGCAGTTGGTCGACTGTTTCAGCACCTATTTTTTGCTCCATTTCTGGTCATTGTCTCTCCTACAAGCATCATAAATATGTGCACTTGTTTTTAGAAACTGGCTGACACATCTGGGACTCGGGAGCTGTTTTGGTGCTGCTGCATCTGTGTTTGGAGCTGTTCCAATCTGGAGTGCTCTGTTGCAGTCGATTGGGACTTATTAGACTCAATCTTGGTGGAATTGGAGCTTACTTTTGCACAGTAGAAATCCACAGAGCTGTCAAGGGTTTACTGCAGTTAACTCCACTGCCTTCAAGGGTTTACTGCAGTCAACTCTACTCCCTTTTCGGCCTGCCCTCTTGCCCTTTGGGTAGCCTTAGCAACGCTTCAAATTTGGCAAAGCAGAAATTAGGCATTTTTAACATTTTTAGAATTTTTGGAATGTGCATTTTTCCTATTGGACAATATGTTAACTCTTCTTCATTGGACGTGAATGCAAACTTTAAAGAGGTTGATTCTCTCTCTCTCTCTCTCTCTCTCCCCCCCCCCCCCCCCCCCCCCCCTTTATCTCCTGTAGTCTTCCTCCACACCATTTCCTTTTTGTTTGCTTTTTTTATCTTGGGCAGGCTTTATGAATGATTAAATGTCATTCACCTTGTTTATTGTTAGCACTGCCCTGCAGGCAGGGTGCTCTCCTTACACTTTCGTAAAAAGTGTTTCTCCAGTTATTTTAGGCCACCTCTTACACTTTCTATTCTGAGTGACATCTCTCTCTCTCTCTCTCCCTCCGTCTTTCCTCCCCTCTTTCCAAATCAACTCGTCCCGTTCCCCCTCCTCTCTCTCTCTCTCTCTCTCTCTCTTCCCAAATTAACTCGCCCCTTTAAGGACAGTTCTCACAAGTACCTGACACTAAACCTATGTTTTTTGTTTCAAGTGAAGGATTTGTCCCAAGATAGGTTAGGATGATGATAGATTGTTTTGAAGCACAAGAGGAATGCATCGGTCCATTTATTTGAAAACATGCTCAGCCTTGACGAGGATGGTCAGGAGGTGGGAGAATCATTGGGGACTTATCTCTTCCTTGTGAACGACACGCTTACACATAAAGAACTGACAATGCTTTGTAGCGTGGTCATAAACATCTTGGGCCGTTTAGAAAAGTTGGGGGACCTAGAGCCCCTCAAGCCTCTAGTGAAAGCAATGGCCAATTGCTTGTTTCAAATGTGTGAGATTGAGCTTAGGAAGCCCCTAGATTGGAAGATCTCATATGTTCGCAAGTCCTGGGTGTCTCCAGATGACTCCTACTGCTTTGACTGATAGATGAGAAAGAATTTTGTCTTGAATCGTATAACCGGAAAATGGGATCCTGACATTCATCATTGATCCATTTTAATATTTTGTCGCTTGACTTCGTTGCCAGTGGACTATGGAGAAGGCCTTTTGTGCTGCCTTGGAAGACTTTTCCTGATGAAATCCTCTAGTTGCTAGGAACCAATCACGCCCTGGCAAGGGTTCTCTCAAGGGCTAGTCCGCATTTGAGGAGCAGACCTAGGGGAGGAGGCGAGAGTTAAACAGAGGGTAGCAAGATGAAGGGAATGGCATTAACGTTGCAACACAGAAGCCAAAAGAGAGTATGACCATGCGCAACAATGACAACATCTCGACTGTGCTCACAGCTACACACACATCTCGTTCAATTGAAATATCTCACCCGATGCGAAAATAGAATTTCGTTTCTCTTTCATTACTAAGACCTTTCCTTCCGATGCTAAAACTGATCAATGCTAAATTCATGTCAGGATTCCATTTTTGGGTTACACGAGTCAAGATAAAATTATGCCCCGCCTGTCGGTCAAAGCGGTAGGAGTCATGTGGAGACACCCCAGTAACAAAATATGAAGAGGGGAGAGGAGAAGAGTGGAGATGAGAAGAGAGGGCACAACTAGAGAGCACACCACAAATGACTAACTGTATAGTAGATTTAGTTGAAAATGTAGAATATATACAAACCCATTTAGGGTTAAGGGTAGGGCATCTAACCCTTTTCTTTATAGAACTCTATTGGGTTAGTGCTATGCAACATATGATCACATGATGATGCTATGCACATATGATCACATGATGTTGAGCGTGATCTCTCAACACCCTTTCCTCAAGATCAACATCATGAAGTAGGCCTTCCCTCAAGATGATGATTCTGGGGAATCGAAGAAGGACTGAACGTTCCATCACACCCCTTTAATGGAAATGTTCTTCCTCTGCGTCAAACCAAGAGCTTGTCGATGTTTCTCGAAAAGCTCTTTACCGAGTGGTTTGGTAAATATGTCTGTAACATTCTCTTTGCTATCACAATGATGCAGTGTGATGTCACCAAGTAACAATCTTTCTGTGATGAAGTGCTCTCTGACATCAATGTGCTTTGTCTTAAAGTGATATACTGGATTCTTTGCCAATGCTTGAGTCAATTGATTATCACAGTATACTGTTGTTGGCTTTGACTCATCAAAGTAATATGTTTCTAACAATAGTCTTCTGAGTCATATAGCCTCACATGCACCTGTAATAAGTGCTTTATATTTTGCTTCAGTGGAAGACAAAGAAACAATTGGTTGTTTGTTTGATAACCATGATATAGCACCTTGACCAAAGAAAAATGCATATCTTTGTGTGGATCTCCTGGTCTCATGATCTCCAGCATAGTCACTGTCACAGTATCCATGCAACTGTGTATGACTTCCTCTGTATTCTATCTCAAACTGTCTTATACCTCTGATGTATCTCAAGACTCATTTGGCTGCATTCCAGTGAGATTGTTTTGGATTCGTCATAAACTGTGCAATTGAACTTACTGCATAAGAAATATCTGGTCATGTGAGAGTAAAATATATAAGAGATGCGATGAGCTGCCTGTAGTACTTGTCATTGACTGTCGGCTTTTTTGAATCTTTAGTAAGTTTCAAACTTTGTTCCATGGGAGTGACTACAATCTTGTAATCTGCCATATGAAACTTTTCCAGGAGATTGTTAACATACTTGAGCTGACTCATAAAGGTGCTGTCTGAATCTCTCCATAACTCAATTCCAAGACAATAGTGCATAAGTCCAAGATCTTTCATGTCGAACTCTACAGATAAGTCTTGTTTTAACTTTTTGATGAAGCAATCCTTGCTTCCGGTCACAATCAGATCATCTATGTATAAAAGTTCAATAGTAATGTCTTCCCCTTGAACTTTGTAGTAAAGAGTATGATCTGTAGTGGATTTTATGTATCCCAGATCAACAAAATACTTGTCGATTCTGTTGTACCAACTTCTGGGTACTTGCTTTGAGCCATAGAGACTTTTCTTGAGATGGCAAACCTTATTCTTCTTTTCTGGTTTAACATAACCCGCTGGTTGTTGCATGTAGACTTCCTCGTCTAGATAACCATTGAGAAATGCATTCTTGACATCGAGCTAATATACATTCCATCTGCTAAGTGTCGCTAGTGATATCAAGAACCGTATGGAATCCATCTTTGCTACTGGAGCATGAGTCTCATCATAATCTTGACCATATTGATGTGCAAATCTTTTTTCAACTAGTCTGGCTTTGTATCTTTGAATACTTTCATTTGAATTGTACTTTCATTTGAATTGTACTTCACTTTGTGTACCCATTTGTTTGCTATGGCCTTCTTTCCTGATGGAAGGTCGCATAATTCTCAAGTATTATTTTTATACAAAACATTCATTTTTTTATTCATAGCAGTTTGCCATTCTGGCTTATCTATTGCGTTTTCGAAGTACATTGGCTCTTCTGTAGCCATGATGGTAGTCATAAGAGCATAGTTGGTGGTTTCAACATGAATTGCTTTGACTTTCTGAGCATATGTCAATCTGGCTGGTGGTCTGCTTTCCCTAGTAGACCGTCTAAGCTGCTGTGGCTCTACTTGGGGTGCTACTGGCAATTCTTGCTCTTCTTCATCAACCTTTTCTGTAGATAAGTGTGAAATCATGTATTTGAGGTTTTTCATTTTGATTCCTCATTAAAGATTACAGCTCTGGAGATAATGACCTTGTGGTTGATGGGATCATACAACTTGTATGCTTTGTTTTCTTCACTGTAAGCAACCATGATGCATTTGCGTGACTTGGCATCCAATTTCTTGCGATGATCATCATGTATGTGGGCATATGCTATGCAATCAAATATGCGAAGATGCCCCATGTATGGCTTGTGTCCAGTGAATGCTTCATAAGATGTCATACCTTGAATCGGTTTGGTAGGAAGCCGATTAAGCAAATAGTTTGCAGTGGCTATTGCTTTTGTCCAATACTGATTCGGAAGATGCTTCTCACTAAGCATTGCTCGAGCACTGTCTGCTAAAGTACCATTCTTCCTTTCAGCTCTTGCATTCTGCTGAGGAGTATCTGCACAAGTAAATTGTCTACGAATGACGTGATTCTTGCAAAAGTTCATGAATGCTGAAGACATGTATTCACCTCCTCTGTTTGATCTCATGACTTTAATCTTTCTGCCTGTCTGGTTTTCTACCATGGCTTTGAATTCTTAAAATCTGGAAAACACTTCAAATTTCTCTTTCAGAAAGTAGATCCAACAATATCTGCTGTAGTCGTCGATGAAAGTCAAGTGGTAAAGTGAACCATTGATGCTGCGGGTCTGGGCATAAACCCATATATTTGTATGTATCAAATCAAGAATACCTCGTGCTCGAGAGGTGCTTCTGTCAAAGTTGGCTCACTTTTGTTTGCCGAAGTAGCATGCTTCGCAAACTTTTCCAAGAAATTGTAGCTTAGGAATCCCGATTGTCATATTTTGATTTCTGAGATCTAGCAAGCTCTTGAAATTGACATGATCATATCTCTTGTGCCATTTTGTGGATAGTGGCATATGTTGGCGGTTGAGCTTACATGGCATGCATATTTGGTACTGTAGCTAGCATTCTGTATAAGCGTCCTTCCTTGACACCTTTTCCTTCTAGTTGAAATCTTCAGAATTTATCTCTGATAGTACATTCATCTCTGTCAAAGATGACTCGCTAGTTGTGTTCCGTCATTTGACCTACTGACAAGAGGTTCTTGCTGAGCTTCGGAACGTAGAGTACATCTTTAACCAATCCTTTTGTACTAGTGAAATTGTTCATAGGGATAATGCATGTCCCTTGAACTGGATTTGGTGTATTATTTGATGTGTAGATGACATTCTTTTGACCTTCTAATGGTTTCAACTCTGTGAACCATTCCGGATGATTTTGTCATGTGAGATGATGCACCACTATCGATGTACCGAGGATCTTAATATGCTTGGTTGACTTGATAGCTGAAATCCTCTTTTGGATTGCAATCAGTGTCTAGGTACACTGTATCAGTTTGCTGCATTTCCTCGTTTGCAAGAAACATATTCCCATGTTCATTTGCAAAATGACTGTGACTAGAATGTCTACCACGATGATTTTCTCTGCCGCAGAAATTTCCTCGATTACTGTTGGATCGATTGCCTTGGTCGTATTGCTTCTTGCGGCAATCTCTTTCATAGTGTTCAAACTTATGACAGTAGTTGCACTGGATGTTTGACACGTTGGTGGATGCATTCCCTCATCCTTGGAATCTTTCTCGATTAGAATGATTTCCTCTTTGCTGATTCTGATGTTGCTGAGGATGATGCTGATGCTGATGCTGACTTTGTTGATGAATTTGTTGCTGATGATGATGACCATTTTTCTAGAATGATCTGCTCTGCCTCTGTTTCTATCTGAAGTTGTGAATGCCTGATCATTAGAATGACCTTTGCGTGCATGAATGGCCTAAGTCCCTTCACCAAGTAACACTAACTGAAGTGCTTCCCGTGTTAGAATTTGTCGTTACTCTAGACTAGATTCTCGTATCCCTCTCTTAGTCCATTCAGGATGACTTGAACCATTTATGCTGGATTCATAGTTTCTCATGTTGCTATCCTGAAGTACAAGAATGGTCTTTATTCGGTATTTCCATGTGCCGTAATTGGAGTTGTCTAGCTTAGCAGATGCCTCCAGATTGAGGTTGCTAGTCGTAGACATGGCGCAAGAAATGTACTTGAAGTGTCGTGAAAATCAATGTCTGAATCAACTGCAAAACACTGACTATGGCAAGTGAAATATGAACTGTCGGTGAATGTAGAACTACAATTTATATAATCCGATCTGAATTACAAGGCTTGTGACAAATGATGCCGGGAATAGCCAAGAGGCTTTATAAGGCTGAAATGATGTGCACAATGCCGTGAAATAGCCGAATAAGCTTTACAATGATGGCATGTGTGTGTGTGAAATCAAATCATATGCTATCTACCCATTGAACAATCAGCAATGCCTCTGAACACTCTGAAGTTTGCTCATTGAACTGATGAACGTCAGGTTTCAAGTAATGTGATGATGTGAAACTGTATGTGAGCATAGGGACCGATTCCGAGTAGGAACTAGTCGGGAATTTTGGGCATGGCTTAGATTGGCAACTAGGGGAAATTCAAAGCGTCCTCTCTATCGTCGACCGATGAAAGAACAACAAATAATTTCTTTTCTTTGGTTCTTTTTATGTGCTGGGTCAAATGCATCGATGTAGAGGCTGATGTGCGTGTAGGAAGTGAATTTGTCGGCGAGGCTCAAAAGTGAGTGATACTTGCATCGAAATGTGCGCGTGATGTGACGAGTGCGTAGAGCATGAAAAATCGATCATTTCACCTTTTTGTAGCACCCTCAAATTCCTCCTAGATCAAGAGATACGGCTTGGAGGGGCAAAAAAGAGTGAAAATGCATAGTGATGATGTGGCACTATGAGTCACATGCAATAATGATGTGGCACTGTGCTGAGCAAGAGGTGTGCTTGTGGAGTAGTGAGTGAGGTAGCACCTGTGTTTACATGAAGTGCTATCGGAGCACTGTGTGTGTCTGCAAGGGTCAGTGCTGACTGGACATGCTGACTGGACAGCTGAGGTGGCACTGGTTGACCTAACCCAGCGTTATGCTGACCTAACCATGGTTAGGTTGATGACGTGGTAGATGATGATGTCAGCAATGATGATGTGGCAGTTGATGTGGTAGATGACATATCAGTTGACATGGCATGCGTTGATTGGTCAAACTGGTGACGTGGCAGTTGACTTGGTCAATGATGACGTGGTAGATGTTTGACCACTGTTGATGTGGCACTCAATGCAACCAGGATTAGGTAACCCTAGGTGACGTGGCAGATAAGGTCTGCCACATGGCAGATAGGCTACCACGTGTCAAGTCTTTGACCAAGGGCTGAAGGTCTTGTGGATAAGGTGACCAGGGTGTGCCACGTGTCAGCTCGTGAAGAAGATGCACTCTTCGAAGATTTTGTGGGAGCTGCTGATTTTCGTCGATGGCGTCGGACTACTCGTCGATGGAGCCTTGGAGATCCGTCTTTTTGCTTGCGTGGAGCGAGAGCCTGGCTTGTGAGGCTTAGAGGTGGCGTAGAGCTTGCAAAGCTGTCGTTGGAGGCTTTGTGAGGCGGTTGAAGCGAGGTTAGGGCTCGTTGATGGAGTCTTTTGAGAAGCCAGGAGCGTGGGGCGTGGTTGCTCTGCTCTATGGAGGGTGTCGTTGGTTGTTCGACCCAACATGCACGTCGTTGAGTCGTTGATGAAGAGGCAATCGTAGGGCATCGAGTGCCGGGAGCAGGTCCTTGGAGAGGTTTGCTGGCCTTGCTATTGTCGGTGGCGCGTTTGGAGCTGGGCTTATTGAGGATAAGCTTTCCACGTAGGAAAGCTCGGATGTGCGCTCTGTGGCCTTTGAGACTGCCTTCACTGGCCTGCTGGCGAATCGCTCATGTAGCCCATGTTGTTGATAAAGCTGTGCACATTGTTGATAAAATGGTGTGGTTATTGGGTGGGGTAGGGACTTTGCATTTGGGATTTATGAATTTGAGATAATGATATAGATATCCCATATTGTTTGAGATGTTGCATGGATTTCTCAAAGAAAGATCCATGTAATTTTTCCACTCTGAAATGTGCTATTGTTTGTATTAGGTGGATTATTCCTACATGGCTTTGGAGATGCAGCTGTGGAGCAGCACACACAAGCTCATAGAGCTAGAGCGTCGTTTGATGCGGCTGGAGCCGGAGCTGGTCGCTGAAGCTGTCGTTGGAGCAGCAGAGGTGCTTGTTGTTGAGCCGACGTGCGCTGCCTTGCTGGACATTGCTGAGCCGAGTTGCTGCTCGTTTGGAGATGGAGCCTATTAATATTTATAGTCCTTGACGTTCTTGTTCGGGAGGGCGTTGCAGAAGAGCACACTGAAGGCCTGATAGGAGCGTAGCTATTGATAGGAGCTTTGTAGCTTCTAAGTCTGAGAGCTTGATGGAACAGAGACGATTGGGAGCTGCTGGAATGTAGCTAGAGCTCGATGGAGTAGAACTCTTTCACAATAGAGCTCGATGGAGAACTCTTTCATAATAGAACACTCTCAAGAAGAAACTCCTCTCTCGAAGATCATTGTAGAGAATAGATCTCTCTATCTCTCTCAATGCTTAGCCTCTTTCTTACAATAAGAATGAACGGAATTCTCACACAGAAATGAATGCAAAAGAACTCACAATTCTCTCTCCCAATGACTCAATCTCTCTTGCACTCTCAAGGATCGCAATGCCTCAGCGGAAGGCAAGGGAGCTCTAATACCATAACAAAATATGAAGAGGAGAGAGGAGAAGAGTGGAGATGAGGAGAGAGGGCACAGCTAGAGAGCACACCACAAATGAATAACTGTACACTAGATTTAGTTGAAAATGTAGAATATATACAATTCCATTTTGGATTAGGGTTAGGGTTAGGGTTAGGACATCTAACCCTTTACTTTATAGCACTATATTGGATAAGTGCTATGCACATATGATCACATGATGTTGAGCATGATCTCTCAACACCCAAGACTTTCGATCATATGAGATCTTCGAATCCAATGACATCCTAGGAGACACTTTCTTTAAATTTCTGGCCATCCAAACAAAGGGAAAACAAAGAAAGGCTCATGCAGGTAAGGAGCTACTATAAGGAGAAGCTACAATTAACCTTGGGCGAGAGGTAAGTACTTAATACTAAACTAAGACTAACTTAGTACTTAAGACTAACTAATAAACTTGTGACTAGGAACTTACTAACTAGTTCTAAAAGTAGTAAACTAAGACTAGCTACTACTAAGAACTAACTACTACTACTGACTAGCTAGATGCTACTAACTACTTCTAACTATTCTAAAAAATTACTATGAGGAGGAGTAGCAACTGAACTACTATGATATGGGCTAGATGTAATTACTAAATACTAAACACAGACTACCTTTGTACTTAAGAATAACTAATAAACTTGTGACTTGTAGCTTACTAACTAGTTACTAAGTAGTAAACTACTACTCCTGACTAGCTAGATGCTACTAAGTACTTTTAACTATTCTAAAAATCCCACCTCTAACCTGCAAACAATGACTAACAACTACCACCGATGTGAATTTGAGTATACTAACTATTACTAGGCTAGACTCTACTAATTACTACCAATGTAAACTAGACTCCAAGATTTTTCATGGAAGATCTTCTACGATCTTCAATGGATGACTGGCACTCAAAAGGACCACTTATGCCATAGTTGCTCCATGGTTCATAGTGATAGCTACCCCATGGGAAGTCAATTGTGATCCCTTCTTACCCTATCATGAGGAATAAGGAGTGCCCATCCCCATCCACTAAATAATTCCAAAAGAAATACAATCATAAAAGAAACTGCAACACAATCTTTTACAATGCAGGATCATATTAAGCCACTCTATCAAAGCTTCATAGAAGTCCCCACTATCTATTCTTAGAAGTGCATAAGGAAGGGTTTTAAAATGTCAATGCATAGAGGCTGCAAGAAAGGTGAAGACAGAGATTAAATACATTCAGCCTTTCTCACACATGCACAGAAGATACAATGACATATGTGGTTGGTTCTATCAAGTTCGGCTTGTATGATCTTATAAGTTTTGGTCTTGATTTAAAAGCATTAATTATGTTCATGGGTATCATAGTATAGAGTTTGTGTAAAGTTTTTAGGTTTGTTAAATGTTAAAGAGGATTCTATGTGGGATTTAGCATCATAATGTGTTTGTGGTAGTGTCTTGACATGTTTTAGCTAGCCTCATTGGTATCTCTTTAAAGGTGTATGGAACTTGAAGCAATGAATCTATTGAGGTTACTAAGGTGAGAAAGAGGACCTATATCAATTCCCATTGTAGGCCTTGTGTTTTGGACATTGAAGTTCTATATCCTAAAGCCATGCTAAAACATGGTTTATGTCAATGCATATGAAGGCTTTGAAGGAGGACACGAAAGAGCCATAAAATGGAGAAATGCGATTCCAAGGAGATCTATTTGTCCTTTCCAAGGCCTTCCAGGGGCCTGATGTTGAGTTCCACAGGGAAGAAAGGACTTCTTTGTCTTTTTTTCTGTGTATAATGGGTCTATGAAGGGGTCCATAATTACTAAGACAATGGTAGGTGAGGCTTCATTAAAGAACATTATAAGTTTTGGTCTTGGTTTGTAAGCAGTAATTGCATTCACAGATAGGACCCATAAAATGCATGAAGTTGAACTTTTTCCATTTGAAGAGGAATGTGTGAAGCTATTTGGGAGACTTCAAGGTTGGTAAAAGAGGGAATAGTAGACTTTTTAGTAAAATAAATACATTTTGCTAGATGCATGTACGTTATGTTTGAGGATGAAGTGTTAGTACAAAGTTGGCACTTCAGATGGTGGCATTTTCTTTCTGGTTCAATGTTGAGTTGACATCCTTTTTGTGTTGGTATTAATTTTAAAGCAAGTCTTTATTTATAGCTCTATTGGTATTCTCTTTATGTCAATTCATAGGGAACCACATCAAAGCTTATCATGCCAATCCATGCTAGAGATGAGTGCAGAAAGTCAATTCTTATTGATTGAGTAGAACGTTTACAAGTCAATTCTTAATGATTGAGTGCAAAAAGTCAATTCTTCTTAATGATTGAGTAGAACGTTTACAAGTTAATTAATTAATCATCTAATTAATGACTACAGATAAATTATGTACCCATGGTGTTATTATTTTTCCTAGAGATTTACCACCGTTGCACATGATGGAAGACAATAAACATAGATAATCCTCTTTTTTGCAACTACTTCTTTCATGAGTGCAATATTCCAATTCATATCAGAATGAACTTTATTCTAGAAAGCCACAATAGATAATTCTCTTTAGCACTAACTCCAATGGGGTCTGATAATGTTTTTATATTTCCATCAACTTCATCGTACACTATTTTCCTTTTTTCATTTTTGTGCTCTCTTGCAAGTTTAAAATTGTTTTGTAGTATCTCCTATAAGAACATTAATGGTGGGATATTTTGACAAAATATTATTAACTTGTCATTTGCCCCTTGGTATGATTATATCATATCCACCCTAAGCCTCATCTTTCATCCCTATTAAGTAGTGTCTCCTAACCAATGGAGCTATTCAAAGTTAACTCTTTGTATTTTTTTGCGAAACTGTATTGTATGAAAACATAGAGATAGGTGAACATGGTCGTTTCCATGGGCTCTTTTTGCAACTCGCCACCACGAAGGCGTGGGTTGATGTAAGAGATGCTATGTAAAGCTCGGGGTCTTTATAAGAGCAATTGTTACTCGAGGCTAAAGTGTGTGATGAATTGGAACAAGAGCTCATGAAAATGACCATTTCTACCAACCCCTCTTTTCATTGAGTATAGCTTCACAAAAAGTACAAAAGCATTAATTTTGAAGAGCTTCTAGTTTTGTGAGTTACAACTCAATATGGATGGAAGGATAAGTTTATCTTGGGCTTGACAAAGTTTGGTAGAGGATTGACAAATGAAAACTTATTAATATTCAATTTGAATATCTTACCATTGATGTCATTTGTAATTACACATAGTTCCAAAAGTATTTGCAAAATGGACATGTTCACATATCTATGGAGACAATTCCTTATTAGTACTAGTTTGTTGAAAGGACCATTATGGCTCACCACCATCGAACATGCTACTAGACACTTTAAACATTATTTCATCATATCTAGTTCCACACCCTCTACAAACACTAAAGAATGAGAGCTACCTTACTTGATATTTATAAAAACTATTGTTTATCACGAGAAAGTGATAAATACTTGACAATGTCCACTTACATGGATACCTAGATCTGAGATTGAACTATTGCTCTTCTATGATGGTTGTTAAGGCATTTGTTGTTACTACAACAAACATCTAGCTGTAGCAACTATAATCATGTCCACCATTCTTATTGCGAATGTCAATTGATTATCACAAAAATGAACTTCACATTTTATAGAAGTATGGAAAAAGGGATTTACTATATAAAACTATAGGTGTATAGTTTTGAAAAGAGATATGCTAAACTTTGGTAAGAATAAGA
Source organism: Dipteris shenzhenensis (assembly GCF_047967505.1). Classification (NCBI taxonomy): domain Eukaryota; kingdom Viridiplantae; phylum Streptophyta; class Polypodiopsida; order Gleicheniales; family Dipteridaceae; genus Dipteris; species Dipteris shenzhenensis. The sequence continues at coordinate 43,372,371 of NC_141604.1, forward strand.
TCAATGGTTCCATTTTTAAGCCATTTTTTAATGGGGAAGTGCCCATGGTTCAGACTTACCTAGCCATATGGACAAGGGTTCTAAAACTATGATGATTTTTTATGTTTGGTACGGTTTCTACTCTTACTAATCATGATAAAGGCTTGTGGACATAGAGTTGCATCCTAATATATTTTTTATATGTATGTGTGTGTGTATGTGTGTACACACACACACACACAAATACTATTCTTGTGATTCATATTTTGATTGTATAAAAGAAGCTACAAATCCAACATTAACCACACATTATGCACATTGAATAACAAGATGATCAAGATTGAAAATATGCAAATGACATATTCAAAAAGCAACCATACAAGCCACACATGATAGGATGAATAAATTTGGCAATATGTGGACCACACAATCAAAAATTAACTATTCAAATGCACACAAAGCTTAACAATGGGAAATGAAGGCTATAGTATAGAAACTAAATGCAATAAAGTTTAACAATAAAAACTAAATGCAAATGCACAATCATATCATGAAATCAATGATCAATGTCAACATATGTAGACCTTAAATCCAACATGACCATACAAATTAATACAAAAAGTCATGAACAATATCGCAATAATCAAATGATTAAGACTAGCAACATGTAGGGAAAACTTGCAAAAAAACACCATACACCTTGAATAAAAATAGTTTGTCAAAAACAAGATGATAAAGGTTGGACAACAAACAACATTGACCATACAAAGAAATACAAAAGTGCTACAAAGGATTAAGCTAACAACAAGATGCTAGCAATTAATCTTACAAACATACATGAAGGTTAACAATATGATGATCAAGGCTAATGGCTAATTTTTTCATATTAGTTTCATTTAGAAGTGAAACTTTATGTTGGTGTCTAAAGTTTATAGGCCCTGTTAGTTTCATTTAGAAGTGAAACTTTATGACACCAACATAAGGTTTGTAGACCTTGATAAAAATAAAAGGTTGAGTTATTCACCACAATTTGAAACTTTTATGCATGTAATATACTTACCTCAATATAAAAGAAATACTTGATTGGGTTAATGGAAATTCTCACCTACCTACATTTGGAAAAGAGACAAGCAAGGTGGACAAAGGTTGCCAACAAGTAAACACAAAAGTCAGCCAAATATATTGCAATAACCTTGGTCAAATACTCCTTGAAAGCTTTGACCATAAATATTTGGAATGCTATGTAGACCAAATGGCATGGATTTGCAAGAATATGCACTCCACTTGGTGATGGACATAGTCTTCTATTGGTTCTTATGTGCCAATATGGTGTGATTATACCCATTATACCCATCCATGCATGAGATGAAGTTACCTACTACCTAGTCCAATGTTGAAGCTTCGCCGAGATTTACATCCTTTTGTTCAAAAATTGAAAAAAAACATATAAAATTATTATCTACTTTTTTGATATTGTGAAACTTAAAATATTAACTTGATAAACTTGCCCAATAATTTATACTAGTATATAATTATACCTTCTATAGAAATTTCCATGATAGTAAAATGTGTGTGGACCATGCAACCAAATTTGAACAATACAAACATAGGTAGCAAACACGCACTCAATAATTGCATAATTGATATCTAAATAATATATGCATACCACATATCCAAAAATTAGCCATACAACATCAAAATAACTTCATTTAACATAATAAGACACTACAATTCAAAAGTGATATCATCAAGGTTGGAGATCATAAACAATATATCTAATTCTAGCTAACACAATGGCTTTTACTTACCATACAATGACGAGCAAGATGATCCAGTAGGCAATTAAAGACCACACATCCATCACTAATTGACACAACTAAGTCAAAGATCGAAAGTCAAGGCCAAGAATTGTGGAGCACACATTTGACATCAATCAACAAAAACACAATAGCAGCCATAAAACCAAAAAGCTGAAGCAAAGAATAGCTCATTAAAGGAGAACATAAAGGTTAAAACCTACAAGCACAAATACTTGAAAGTGGAAACTCATAGGGAAATGAAGTAAATTGTGGGAAAGAAGACCCCTTTTTGTAGACCCATCCCAACTTTTACAAATAGTAAAGAAAATAATCATGCAATAAATTAGCAAGCTATCAACATTCAACATAATAAACATTATGCAAGCTACAATGAAGTAAGAGTGATGCTGTGAGAAATTTTAAGCCAATACTTACATGTCAAACATTGTGCAATGGATTGATTACATGACAGCTAAATTTTCACACAATATATTGTTGGATATATATTGTAGTATTTGACTTAATCACACGATAAATAGCCAATTAATCAATTGCTTTGGTCCAGTTACAAAAATCATTATTTCCTTTTGCTTTATCAATTTTTAGCAATTTAACCAACAACTAGACCCACCTAACTAGCAAGGAAAATGCTTCTAGGACCAATTTCATCATGTCAACACAACCCTTTCTCTTTCATTCTCTAGTCAAACTAGCAGCACAATATGCAACAACCTTTTAGGAGGCAAATCTCAAGGAATCCAATGAATGGGTTAAATTTGAGTGGTTGTAGGCCTATCTAGCAGGTTTGGAGCCAATGATGTCATCATACATGAATAGAAGGAATAAATGCACACAACATCATTCTACTAAGTTTGTAACAAGGTCTCTGAACAAATTTCTTATTTTGGATCATCAATTAACAAGGTTTGGGAGTATGGCCAGAGCAATTTAAGTAGATAGATTACCATGGAGGGCTTCTTCATCTATGCAACTTGAAATAGATGAGATGCAAATAAGCATAGGTCAACATACAATTGTCACTCTTGAGGCATGTTCTTTGAACACCTCCTCCCATACTAGTACTCCTTGTATGAAACTTCCCTACAATTGAAGCACCATGAGATCTACCAAAATATTGGATGAATTATAACAAATGCAATCAAACATGCTAGGGGGACTTTTGGTGTGACCACATGCAACTAAAATGGCACCTACATTCCCACCTATATACTCTATATAAGTAGCTATGGGCTAGCTCTAGAGATTATCCCCCCAACTTCACATTCAGACAGGGCAAAAGGTTCAATCCACACACCACCATAAAGAGCTAAGATTTTGTAGTTTTAAGAAAACAATAGTTGAAAATTATAGATTTTCTTTTGTCATCCAACTACTATTCGAGTACTAACTTGCAATGTTTGTTTCTCAGTCTTTTTTTGCAAGCAATCAATCTATTAAATTTCAAAGCTAGAGTGAACAAGTACTAGGGTAGAATAATTTTGAAAAGGTTTCCAACATGACAAAAATACAAAATTTATTTGTTATGCCTGTTGTTAACCTAATTAGGAGACTTCCCCAATATTAGATTGATATATTTCTATGAGCTTTCTTTTTCCAAACATTCCAAGGATTTTGACTTTCTAGCCCATGAAGTGTGCAACAGGTAGAGGACAATGTGCTACCCAAGAATCTCTTGAAATGGGTAGGAAGGAGCAAGGAGACATTCCCATGACCACCACAGGTACATGCACATACACCTGTGTGCATGCCTACTCACAAACATCATCACATGTTAACTAAGAAAGGTATACAATGTTGGCTATCTTAGGCTAATGCATGCTTAGCCTATGGTTTAGGAGTAGTGGACGTTAGTAGCTCTTTAGTAGCATTAGAGACCATGTGTTTGTGCATGGTTGCAATGTGGCTTCACACTTAAGTGTGGCTATCCATTCAACTACTAGCATCTTTGATATTTCACGAGGAAAGGTGATGATTCTGGTCCTTTTGGCCTCACGCGATGGCCTAAGTGTTCATGCCGACTTTTATGAGAGTCGACTCTTGCATTTGTCAGTAGTATGTAGTGCAGCTAGTGTGCTGGTCAGCAAGGTCCTTAGCTATATGGAGCCTTCATGTTGAGAGTAATGTATAGCCATGCCCAATTCAATTTAATACAAGGATTCTTGGTTCTTTCCCTTTGTTTCCCATCTTGTTTGTTCTCTTTTCATTTCATTGAGGGAGTGAGCAGTGTGTTTATTTGGGGTTATGACAAAGAGCTTTGAGTAACATGTGTGTGTGTGTGTGCGTGCATGCACGTGTGTGTGTGTGTGTGTGTGTGCGCATGCATGCGTGCATGCACGTGTGTGTGTGTGTGTGTGTGTGTGTGTGTGTGTGTGTGTGTGTGTGTGTGTGTGTGTGTGTGTGTGTGTGAGAGAGAGAGAGAGAGAGAGAGAGGACACTTTGTTGTTTTTTCTGTCCCGTTTAGGATTTCGTAGCCCGATACAGCCTCTTTTTGTCACCTATGACCCTGTTGTGCACAACTGTACAGGCCGTAGACCTTGTATGATTCTTTGCAGTCGTACAGGCCATAAAACACGTATGGCTTGTGACCCTACATAGCTCTATGTGTATCCCGCGCTCTCTTCATCGTTGTATAGATTTTTGTACTTCGACTTCTGATGCTCCTTGACGTTCAGTGCCGTACATGTACGGCTCCTTCGTACTTGTTTTCTGCATTTGGTGGGTTCTCCATACAGTTTCTCATTTCTGCTCCGTATGTTCTTTGGTTGCTGCTGTACACATAGACAATCGTACATGTGGGAACACGCTTCCTTGCTATAGGAATTCAGCCTCAGGTCCCTGCCGTACCTTACTGTATAGCTTGTACGACTATTCCATACAGCTAGTACTCCTTTGCTATTGTTCTGCGTACTTGCATATGTACACATGGATTTCACCCTCTCTGAGTTTCCTTCTGCTTCTGATGGCTGAGTATAGTTTCGAAAAGACATTTCACAAAGACAAAATGGGACAGCACAAGAAGTGAAAGTAGGCTGAGGGTCAAGATGACCCTCTTCATGATTCATTTGAAGCCAAGATGGTGTATGATGTGATGCATGAAGGTTTTGAGGATACACGTAAAGCTTGGAAAGATTCAGCCCCCACCATTGGCATTTTGGTTGAGGTGGATGACATTGTCGATCCTATGAGGGTTCTGCAAAGCATGCTATTATTTATTTTTCTCCAGGTCGCATGCCTGTTGTTTGTTGCTGAAATCAAAAACTGGCTGACCAGGGCACTTGGTGGTTCTTATGTTTGCAAGGTCCATTTTGCAGCCAGAGATTTTTTTGAAGTTATTATGATAGATGAGGAGCATAAGCAAATGCTACTGGAGCACTCTCCCCTCTTTTTTGGATAGCAAATGGTTCATGTCCTGCCCTGGCTACCAACCCAGGGACTATCAAGTCCTTATCATGCATTGTTGTCCAGTTTGGGTGGAAGTGGTTGTAGTGCTTGGCTTCCCTCTTGCCCAAAATTGTAGCTTATTTGGGCAAAGTGGTCTGTCCTCCGAGACCAAATGGGGATTCCAATAGATTTTGCATATTGTGGGATACTTATATCCCACACCTGAATCTTATTCTATCACTATTAACAATGTGGCTATAGGAAGTGCATTCTACAAGCTCAAGTGGGGTTTGTTTGTAGGTTCTTGTTTTGAATGCAAAATTTTTGGACATATGGCTTCGCAGTGCCCAAGATGCCACAGGATGCCTTGCCTGCACAGATGCAAAACAAGGACATGGGTGGTTTTTTTGTGTTTAGAAACAAAGGCAATCAATAGGTTTTTGTTAAAAATGATAAAGGAAAAGTGCCACTTGTTTCTAATGGGAATGCTCTGACTTCTTTGCCTTCCACCTCTCAATCTACATGCAAAGAAATTACTTTACAAGAAGCTTGGCAGACTCTGCACAAAACTATCACAGCCGAAAGACCATTACCTCTGCGCACATGAAATGGTACTGCATCTAATGGCCATACTCCTGAAGAAAATTCAAGTATTGGCATTACTTGGGCTGCTGTGATAGCCAATCGCACCCTTTTCCCTGAAGAGGAAGTGTTGGGTTTGTTGCCTTCTCATCAGGTGCCTTTGTCACATCAAGGTAGAGGCTCTGACCCTGAGGTGGTTATGCAAACTTGAGACAACTTGGTTTTCACTGTACATAAATTTTAAATATGTTATTACAAATCAAATGTTTGACACTTAATGTACATTGTTTGTGTGATGCTCAAAAATGGAAGATAGTATGGGTGTATCTCAATCATTTGCAGCCTGACAAAGTGGCATTACAAGAGCATAACTAGCACATGTACATTGGACATCATGGTCATTTTGCTGGTTATGATATCTTTTATGCAAGATAGCATGCTTTCTTAGGAGTGGTTTTCTTAGTAAAGTATGATCTTCATCTCGCTGTTGCATTCAATGATCCACAAGGCAGATGGATGGTTGTGCAGTGCCTTATACAAGGACAAAGTTTTGAATTTGCCTTGGTGTATGCCCCTCAATCCTCTCGCAGTAGAGGTATGGTTTGGGATGCTATGCAACGATATCCGTGGAGACAACATGCCTTTCTTTGTGGTGATTTTAATAATGCCCCTAAGCAAGGAGATAATACATCAGGTCGTACTCATATGCTGGCTTTTGAGAGGCACAGTTGGTCCCAATTATTGAACAATTCAGTTTTGCTGATCTTTGGAAGGAATCTTATCCTTTACTGTCAGGCTTTACCTTCCATCATAATGCACAGTCTTTGTATCAGGCTAGATTGGATCGCTGGTACAGGATCAACACACAGCACTGTGACATTCTCACTACTGATTTGTGGGTAGATTATGCCTTTACGCATTGAGATCATGCTCCTCTTTGGTTGAGGATCTCTTTTCATGACATTCCACACGATCGATCGTGATTATGGTAAAGAATACATGAAGGCATTAAGATAGATTGTTGCTCGTGCCAAAGACACTCGTCAATCTTTGACTAAGCTAAGTCATTTTTTCCCTTTGTCTTTTGATTAAAGCGTAGCTTTATGTCAGGCCAGACATTGCTCGCAAAGCAATGATCACAAAAAAATTACTAAATGGGAGACAAGAGCATGACACAGGCCTTTCTTTGACAAAGGTTCTTCTTCAAAGAAATTGTTTAAGAGTCTACACTACAAGAGACAGTCTACGAATATATGCAGGGCCTGTATGCCTGATGGTGTTTGGACCTCTTCTTGAGCCCAACTTGCTACAACCTGTGTGGATCATTTTTCCAAACAATTCAGGGCAGCAGATCCTCCTTCACAAGAGGTTCTTGCAGCAAGGAATCAATTTACTGCAACATGTTTCTCCCATTCTCTCTCCTCACCAGGCTCTAGAACTAGAAAGTCCATTCACCAAAAGAGAATTATTGGATGCAGTAAAGTCTTGTGGCAAATGGAAATCTCCAGGATGGGATGGTCTTACAATTGAATTCTTTCTTGCATACTAGGATATCATCAAGTCAACTTTGCTGCGTATGATTAACTATGCCTGGGAAAAGTAGTACATGCCGAATTCATGGAAAAAAGGGCTTGTCAAACTTCTTCCTAAGAAGAAAATATGTGAATCCTTGGATGATTAGAGGCCTATCACCCTTATGTCTGTCATTTACAAGATCATCACTAAAATGATGGTGGATCAAATTAAAGGATACTTACATGATGGCCTTCATCCTGTGCAATATGGTTTTGTTCCTCGCAAGCATATCACCGATAATATTGCAAATGCCTACGTGGGAATAGAATATGCCAAATATACTCAGCATGATGTATTATTAATGCAAGTTAACATTGCCATAGCATTTGACATGGTCCAGTGGAATTTTATTTCGTAGACTATGCATGCATTGGGCTTTGGGCCGAAATTACAGCATATCATTTATTGGCTCTATAGTGATAGCAAAGGTGCTTGCATACTGTCTGGCAATGTTTCTGAAGCGTGGACTCTTCGTTGTTCAATTCAACAAAGCTGTCCACTTAGTGCACTTTTATATGCCATAGCCACTCATCCCA